>NC_079379.1:23591775-23836775 GCF_021018895.1 Seriola aureovittata | reverse complement strand
GTGTTCTGTTTCACTTCCTCAGTCGGGGACAATCTGCTTATGTGCATTCCACTGATTTAGTCAGTAAATGGCATGGAAAAAGAGATGAACTTTGATAAATGAGGCTAAACTCTGTGGGTGCGGGGCCGGATTAACACGGCAGGAGGCCCCGGGGCCATTTTTGTTTCTGTCAGTGAAGAAAGTAAAAATCAGGGACAAGTGATATTTATATGCAAATGTTACCAGACAGAACTATTGCTCAGAAGATGTCTGGGGCTAAACAGCACTGAACAACAAGGCTGGTAGATTTCTCCAGTGTGTTGACATAATTAAAGTAAAGATTTTGTAGTAACAACTAGATCATTCAATGATCTACTACTTTGAAGAAAATAAAATCTAAATTCTTTTGCTTTGTTGTTTACGACTTAGTTCCATGTGTTATTTCATAGTTCTGATGCCTTCAGCATCGTTCTACACTGTAAAAAATAATCAAAATAAAGAAGGTGAGTCTTCAACTGGCACTGTTTATATATGTAGATAATTATACATGCCATGCAATCCGTCTGCTTTATCATGCCCATAATGTTCACTTTTTGTATTAAAATTAAAATCATATGTAAAATGATTTCTTTGTTACTGAGGTCATAGGTAAAGCTGGTGTTTACATACATGAGGAGGCAGAATATTAGACACTTTTCAATATAATACAGTACAATGTCACCTCAGTGCTAAAACATGACTGAACAGTCTGTCTTGTCCAGTGACAAAGTCAGACGTTATGGTCAAACAGTTCCTTTCTTTGCAGAGACCAGATGCTTTATTGTTTTTTTTGGATAGTGGTTGATGCTTTGTTGTGACATCACAAAGTTCCAGAAGTCCTGACGGCTGGTTTTAAGGCTCAGTTTCTGAATACAGGCTGTGTGCATTTCTCTGTGGACTGAGGCTTTGATACTTTCACAGTATTAATATAGAACCTAGACCTGATCTATAATCAAACTACACATGGACAGAGACCTTTATACAATAAGGGAAGTTTAATGCCAGATGAACCAAACTTATTTTCAGGGGGTTAAAAGTAGGCCATGTGAATGAAGAACTGAGGAGGAGAATAGTTTCAATTTTAAGATCATAGTGATCAATGAGGCAGAGTCTAATTAAAATTTAAGCAATATATTTTAATATATTACTTAATGTGTTTGTCAGCTTTCCAGAGTTTTAATTATTTTTCTCTTTGGCCTATATGCTTTGAAAGGGACTGAATTATTATTATTTTTTTTACCTCATCCCTGGGTTTGTCTCCAAAACCTTAAAAAGTGCCTGTATCAGAGAGAAACAGGAGATCCAGTTTGGACAATTTGTAAAATTATCATCATTTAACTTGATGCCATAATGAGGTTCTCAGTGTCGAAGTACACTTGAGTTTCATCTACAGTCTACAGAGTCACGTTCAAAGCCCCAACAGGTTGACTTTCCCCAGCGCAGAAGGAAAGGGTAGGATGCTCTGTTCACTCCTGTATATTTGCACACGCTCATAAGCTTTGTCATCATCAGCGTAGTGGCAGCGCTGCTCCCTCGCCATGCCTCGCGGCTTTGATTGATCATTGTTTTGATCAGCCTTGACTTTATGATTTATCAAGTCTCCTCATGTTCATTTATCTATTTAGTGCACTGACGCCCCCTTATTACCATCTCACATTGTGTATCTTATGCTGGATCACACAGAATAAGCGTCCTCACAACTTACTGTATGTGGAAAAACTCCCATGCTGACCTGTAAATTCAGAATATTGGAAGATATTGTTTTACTGCATTATCAAGAAGCCATTTTAATTCACCGGAAAATGAATCATCGACCAAAACCCTGGAAGAAGAAAATGAAAAGGAGCCGGAAGATCCCAGGTATCTTTCTCCCTGACTCCATCCACATCAGCCCATGTTGGTTAGGTCTAGGCGTTCAACCCCGAGACCTGAGCTAAGGAACCCCAGTCCAAACACAGACTGGTGAGCATCAGGTAAAACCACTACCACTGAGACGGTACACACACAGATGTATCAATTGGCATGTATGTTGGCATATAGGCAAAAATATGTAAAGCAGTAAATTGAAACAATACGAATAATATATGTTGTATGTTGTATATATGTATATGTTTTTTTTTTATTGAAATATATCTGTAAAAAATCCCATGGGAGTGTCACAATAAATACTACGAGATTTTTTGACGTACTATTCTATAACTTTTTATTCCTTACTATACTATGATGTTTTTTATGAAATTTTATGCCTTACTATACTATGATGTTTTTTATGGAAGTTTACGCCTTACTATACTATGACATTTTTTATGAAATTTTACGCCTTACTATACCATGACGTTTTTTATTAAATTTCTTGCCTTCCTATAATATGACGTTTTTTATAAACTTTTATGCCTTACTATACTATGATGTTTTTCCGTAAAATTTTATGCCTTACTATAATATGATGTTTTTCATGAAATTTTATGCCTTACTATACTATGACGTTTTTTATGAAATTTTATGCCTTACTATACTATGACGTTTTTTATGAAATTTTATGCCTTACTATACTATGATGTTTTTTATGAAATTTTATACCTTACTATACTATGATGTTTTTTATGAAATTTTATACCTTACTATACTATGACGTTATTTGATGTTTTTATGCCTTACTATACTATGACGTTATTTGATGTTTTTATGCCTTACTACTATGACGTTTTTTTTCAAAATTTTATGCCTTACTATACTGTGACGTTTTTTTGATATTTTATGCCTTACTATACTATGACGTTTTTTATGAAATTTTATGGGTCACCATAAAATGTCGTTTTTTCTTAAATTTATTACCATACTATACTATGACGTTTTTTGATGTTTTTACGCCTTACTATAATATGACGTTTTTCCTTAAAATTTTATGCCTTACTATCATATGATGTTTTTCATTAAATTTTATGCCTTAATATACTATGACGTTTTTTCTCAACATTTTATGCCCTACTATACTATGACATTTTTAATGAAATTTAATGCCTTACTATACTATGACGTTTTTTTTCAAAATTTTATGCCTTACTATACTATGACCTTCTTTTGCGTTAGCATGCCTTACTATACTATGAGATTTTTTCTGAAATTTTATGCCTTACCATACAATGTCGTTTTTTCAGAAATTTCTTGCATTACTATACTATGACGTTTTTTGATGTTTTTATGCCTTACTATACTATGATATTTTTAATGAAATTTTATGCCTTACTATATTATGATGTTTTTCCTTAAAATTTTATGCCTTACTATACTATGACATTTTTAATGAAATTTTATGCCTTACTATACTATGACATTTTTAATGAAATTTTGTGCTTTACTATACTATGACGTATTTTTTTCAAAATTTTACGCCTTACTATACTATGATGTTTTTTATGGAATTTTATACCTTACTATACTATGACGTTTTTTATTAAATTTTATGCCTTACTATACTATGATGTTTTTCATGAAATTTTATGCCTTACTATACTATGATGTTTTTCCTTAAAATTTTATGCCTTACTATACTATGACATTTTTAATGAAATTTTATGCCTTACTATACTATGATGTTTTTCATGAAATTTTATGCCTTACTATACTATGATGTTTTTCCTTAAAATTTTATGCCTTACTATACTATGATGTTTTTTATGAAATTTTATGCCTTACTATACTATGACGTTTTTTATGAAATTTTATGCCTTACTATACTATGATGTTTTTCATGAAATTTTATGCCTTACTATACTATGATGTTTTTCCTTAAAATGTTATGCCTTACTATACTATGACATTTTTAATGAAATTTTATGCCTTACTATACTATGACGTTTTTTCTCAATTTTATGCCTTACTATAATACGACGTTTTTTATGAAATTTCTTGCCTTCCTATACCATGAGGTTTTTTGATGTTTTTATGCCTTACTATACCATGACGTTTTTTATGAAATTTTATACCTTACTATACTATGATGCTTTTTATGAAATTTTATGCCTTACTATACTATGATGTTTTTCCGTAAAATTTTATGCCTTACTATACTATGATATTTTTTATGAAATTTTATGCCTTACTATACTATGATGCTTTTCTGTAAAATGTTATGCCTTACCATAATATGATGTTTTTCATGAAATTTTATGCCTTGCTATACTATAATGTTTTTTTATGAAATTTTATGCCTTACTATACTATGACGTTTTTTCTTAAAATTTTATGCCTTACTATACTATGAGATTTTTTCTGAAATTTTATGCCTTACCATACAATGTCGTTTTTTCAGAAATTTCTTGCATTACTATACTATGACGTTTTTTGATGTTTTTATGCCTTACTATACTATGATATTTTAAATGAAATTTTATGCCTTACTATATTATGATGTTTTTCCTTAAAATTTTATGCCTTACTATACTATGACATTTTTAATGAAATTTTATGCCTTACTATACTATGACATTTTTTCTCAAAATTTTATGCCTTACTATAATACGACGTTTTTTATGAAATTTCTTGCCTTCCTATACCATGAGGTTTTTTGATGTTTTTATGCCTTACTATACCATGACGTTTTTTATGAAATTTTATACCTTACTATACTATGATGCTTTTTATGAAATTTTATGCCTTACTATACTATGATGTTTTTCCGTAAAATTTTATGCCTTACTATACTATGATATTTTTTATGAAATTTTATGCCTTACTATACTATGATGCTTTTCTGTAAAATGTTATGCCTTACCATAATATGATGTTTTTCATGAAATTTTATGCCTTGCTATACTATAATGTTTTTTTATGAAATTTTATGCCTTACTATACTATGACGTTTTTTCTTAAAATTTTATGCCTTACTATACTATGATGTTTTTCATGAAATTTTATACCTTACTATTCTATGATGTTTTTTTGTGTAAGTATGCCTTACTATACTATGACGTTTTTTATGAAATTTTTTAAATTACTATACTATGACGTTTTTTTCTCAAAATTTTATGCCTTACTATACTATGATGTTTTTTATGAAATTTTATGCCTTACTATACAATGACGTTTTTCCTTAAAATTTTATGCATTACTATACTGTGATGTTTTTTATGAAATTATTATGTCGATTTTTTGATATTTTATGCCTTACTATACTATAATGTTTTTTTATGAAATTTTATGCCTTACTTATACTATGATGTTTTTCATGAAATTTTATGCCTTACTATTCTATGACGTTCTTTTGCGTTAGCATGCCTTACTATACTATGAGATTCTTTCTGAAATTTTATGCATTACTATACTACGATGTTTTTCCGTAAAATTTTATGCCTTACTATAGTATGATATTTTTTATGAAATTTTATGCCTTACTATACTATGATGTTTTTCCGTAAAATTTTATGCCTTACTATAATATGACATTTTTAATGAAATTTTATGCCTTACTATACTATGATGTTTTTCCTTAAAATTTTATGCCTTACTATACTATGACATTTTTAATGAAATTTTATGCCTTACTATACTATGACATTTTTTTTCAAAATTTTATGCCTTACTATACTATGATGTTTTTTATGGAATTTTATACCTTACTATACTATGACGTTTTTTATTAAATTTTATGCCTTACTATACTATGATGTTTTTCATGAAATTTTATGCCTTACTATACTATGATGTTTTTCCTTAAAATTTTATGCCTTACTATACTATGACATTTTTAATGAAATTTTATGCCTTACTATACTATGATGTTTTTCATGAAATTTTATGCCTTACTATACTATGATGTTTTTCCTTAAAATTTTATGCCTTACTATACTATGATGTTTTTCCTTAAAATTTTATGCCTTACTATACTATGATGTTTTTTATGAAATTTTATGCCTTACTATACTATGACGTTTTTTATGAAATTTTATGCCTTACTATACTATGATGTTTTTCATGAAATTTTATGCCTTACTATACTATGATGTTTTTCCTTAAAATGTTATGCCTTACTATACTATGACATTTTTAATGAAATTTTATGCCTTACTATACTATGACGTTTTTTCTCAATTTTATGCCTTACTATAATACGACGTTTTTTATGAAATTTCTTGCCTTCCTATACCATGAGGTTTTTTGATGTTTTTATGCCTTACTATACCATGACGTTTTTTATGAAATTTTATACCTTACTATACTATGATGCTTTTTATGAAATTTTATGCCTTACTATACTATGATGTTTTTCCGTAAAATTTTATGCCTTACTATACTATGATATTTTTTATGAAATTTTATGCCTTACTATACTATGATGCTTTTCTGTAAAATGTTATGCCTTACCATAATATGATGTTTTTCATGAAATTTTATGCCTTGCTATACTATAATGTTTTTTTATGAAATTTTATGCCTTACTATACTATGACGTTTTTTCTTAAAATTTTATGCCTTACTATACTATGATGTTTTTCATGAAATTTTATACCTTACTATTCTATGATGTTTTTTGTGTAAGTATGCCTTACTATACTATGATGTTTTTTATGAAATTTTATGCCTTACTATACAATGACGTTTTTCCCTAAAATTTTATGCATTACTATACTGTGATGTTTTTTATGAAATTATTATGTCGATTTTTTGATATTTTATGCCTTACTATACTATAATGTTTTTTTATGAAATTTTATGCCTTACTTATACTATGATGTTTTTCATGAAATTTTATGCCTTACTCTACTACGATGTTTTTCCGTAAAATTTTATGCCTTACTATACTATGATATTTTTTATGAAATTTTATGCCTTACTATACTATGATGTTTTTCCGTAAAATTTTATGCCTTACTATAATATGACATTTTTAATGAAATTTTATGCCTTACTATACTATGATGTTTTTCATGAAATTTTATGCCTTACTATACTATGATGTTTTTCCTTAAAATTTTATGCCTTACTATACTATGACATTTTTAATGAAATTTTATGCCTTACTATACTATGACATTTTTTATGAAATTTTATGCCTTACTATACTATGATGTTTTTTATGAAATTTTATACCTTACTATACTATGACGTTTTTTATTAAATTTTATGCCTTACTATACTATGATGTTTTTCATGAAATTTTATGCCTTACTATACTATGATGTTTTTCCTTAAAATTTTATGCCTTACTATACTATGACATTTTTAATGAAATTTTATGCCTTACTATACTATGACGTATATTTTTCAAAATTTTACGCCTTACTATACTATGATGTTTTTTATGGAATTTTATACCTTACTATACTATGACGTTTTTTATTAAATTTTATGCCTTACTATACTACGATGTTTTTCCTTAAAATTTTATGCCTTTCTATACTATGATGTTTTTCCGTAAAATTTTATGCCTTTCTATACTATGATGTTTTTCCGTAAAATTTTATGCCTTACTATAATATGACGTTTTTTATGGAATTTTATGCCTTACTATACTGTGACGTTTTTTATGAAATTTTACGCCTTACTATACTATGACATTTTTTATGAAATTTTATGCCTTACTATACTGTGACGTATTTTTTTCAAAATGTTACGCCTTACTATACTATGATGTTTTTTATGGAATTTTATACCTTACTATACTATGACGTTTTTTATTAAATTTTATGCCTTACTATACTATGATGTTTTTCATGAAATTTTATGCCTTACTATACTATGATGTTTTTCCTTAAAATTTTATGCCTTACTATACTATGACATTTTTAATGAAATTTTATGCCTTACTATACTATGACATTTTTTTTCAAAATTTTATGCCTTACTATACTATGATGTTTTTTATGAAATTTTATGCCTTACTATACTATGATGTTTTTATGCCTTACTATACTGTGACGTTTTTTATGAAATTTTACGCCTTACTATACTATGAGATTTTTTAAGAAATTTTATGCCTTTCCATACAATTACGTTTTTTCTGAAATTTCTTGCATTACTATACTATGATGTTTTTTATGAAATTTTATACCTTACTATACTATGACATTTTTAATGAAATTTTATGCCTTACTATACCATGATGTTTTTTATGAAATTTTATACCTTACTATACTATGATGTTTTTTATGAAATTTCATGCCTTACTATACTAATATGTTTTTCCTTAAAATTTTATGCCTTACTATACTATGATATTTTTAATGAAATTTCATGCCTTACTATACTATGACGTTTTTTATGAAATTTTATGCCTTACTATACTATGATATTTTTAATGAAATTTCATGCCTTACTATACTATGACGTTTTTTATGAAATTTTATACCTTATTATAGTATGATGTTTTTTATGAAATTTTAAGCCTTACTATACTATGACGTTCTTTTGCGTTAGCATGCCTTACTATACTATGATGTTTTTCCGTAAAATTTTATGCCTTACTATACTATGAGATTTTTTATGAAATTTTATGCCTTACTATACTATGACATTTTTTATGAAATTTTATGCCTTACTATACTATGACGTATCTTTTTCAAAATTTTACGCCTTACTATACTATGATGTTTTTTATGGAATTTTATACCTTACTATACTATGACGTTTTTTATTAAATTTTATGCCTTACTATACTATGATGTTTTTCATGAAATTTTATGCCTTACTATACTATGATGTTTTTCCTTAAAATTTTATGCCTTACTATACTATGACATTTTTAATGAAATTTTATGCCTTACTATACTATGACATTTTTTTTCAAAATTTTATGCCTTACTATACTATGATGTTTTTTATGGAATTTTACGCCTTACTATACTGTGACGTTTTTTATGAAATTTTATGCCTTACTATACCATGACATTTTTTATGAAATTTTATGCCTTACTATACTATGAGATTTTTTAAGAAATTTTATGCCTTTCCATACAATGTCGTTTTTTCTGAAATTTCTTGCATTACTATACTATGATGTTTTTTATGAAATTTTATACCTTACTATACTATGACATTTTTAATGAAATTTTATGCCTTACTATACTATGACGTTTTTTTCTCAAAATTTTATGCCTTACTATGATACGACGTTTTTTATGAAATTTCTTGCCTTCCTATACCATGAGGTTTTTTGATGTTTTTATGCCTTACTATACCATGACGTTTTTTATGAAATTTTATACCTTACTATACTATGATGTTTTTTATGAAATTTCATGCCTTACTATACTAATATGTTTTTCCTTAAAATTTTATGCCTTACTATACTATGATATTTTTAATGAAATTTCATGCCTTACTATACTATGACGTTTTTTATGAAATTTTATACCTTATTATAGTATGATGTTTTTTATGAAATTTTAAGCCTCACTATACTATGACGTTCTTTTGCGTTAGCATGCCTTACTATACTATGACATTTTTTATGAAATTTTATGCCTTACTATACTGTGACGTATTTTTTTCAAAATGTTACGCCTTACTATACTATGATGTTTTTTATGGAATTTTATACCTTACTATACTATGACGTTTTTTATTAAATTTTATGCCTTACTATACTATGATGTTTTTCATGAAATTTTATGCCTTACTATACTATGATGTTTTTCCTTAAAATTTTATGCCTTACTATACTATGACATTTTTAATGAAATTTTATGCCTTACTATACTATGACATTTTTTTTCAAAATTTTATGCCTTACTATACTATGATGTTTTTTATGGAATTTTACGCCTTACTATACTGTGACGTTTTTTATGAAATTTTACGCCTTACTATACTATGAGATTTTTTAAGAAATTTTATGCCTTTCCATACAATTACGTTTTTTCTGAAATTTCTTGCATTACTATACTATGATGTTTTTTATGAAATTTTATACCTTACTATACTATGATATTTTTTATGAAATTTTATGCCTTACTATACCATGACGTTTTTTATGAAATTTTATACCTTACTATACTATGATGTTTTTTATGAAATTTCATGCCTTACTATACTAATATGTTTTTCCTTAAAATTTTATGCCTTACTATACTATGATATTTTTAATGAAATTTCATGCCTTACTATTCTATGACGTTTTTTATGAAATTTTATACCTTATTATAGTATGATGTTTTTTATGAAATTTTAAGCCTTACTATACTATGACGTTCTTTTGCGTTAGCATGCCTTACTATACTATGAGATTTTTTCTGAAATTTTATGCATTACAATACTATGACGTTTTTTGATGCTTTTATGCCTTACTATACTATGATGTTTTTCCGTAAAATTTTATGCCTTACTATACTATGATATTTTTTATGAAATTTTATGCCTTAGTATACTATGATGTTTTTCCGTAAAATTTTATGCCTTACTATAATATGATGTTTTTCATGAAATTTTATGCCTTGCTATACTATAATGTTTTTTTATGAAATTTTATGCCTTACTATACTATGACGTTTTTTCTTAAAATTTTATGCCTTACTATACTATGATGTTTTTCATGAAATTTTATACCTTACTATACTATGACGTTTTTTATGAAATTTTTTAAATTACTATACTATGACGTTTTTTTCTCAAAATTTTATGCCTTACTATACTATGATGTTTTTTATGAAATTTTATGCCTTACTATACAATGACGTTTTTCCTTAAAATTTTATGCATTACTATACTGTGATGTTTTTTATGAAATTATTATGTCGATTTTTTGATATTTTATGCCTTACTATACTATAATGTTTTTTTATGAAATTTTATGCCTTACTATACTATGACGTTTTTTATGAAATTTTATGGGTCACCATAAAATGTTGTTTTTTCTTAAATTTCTTGCCTTACTATACTATGACGTTTTTTGTGAAATTTTATGCCTTAACTATACCATGTCGTTTTTTATGAAATTTCATGCCTTACTATACTATGACCTTTTTTATGAATTTTTTTTTTTAGTTTTTATGTCTTATTACACTATGTTTGGTTTTACAGTCTGGCATCGTGGTATAATGGGTAGAACAGTTACCTCTCAATGAGAAGTTTCTGGGTTCAAATCCCAGCTTGGGTCCCTAATGTGTGGAGTTTTTCATCCTGTTTCTCTGAGTACCCCTCCTTCCTCCCGCAGTGAACAGACATGCACATTACCTTTATTGGCAACTCCTTACCATACTGTGACCATCTTATCTTTACATGGGGTGAAATGTTCTACATTCAGTACATACAGTCAAATATTCTACATCATTCATTGAACCACATTTGGTCCAGACAAGAAACACAACGACCACCAGCAGAGGAATCCACACATGTCCATGCTATGTGTGACCTGGTAATGATGTCAGAGCTCATCGTGGCGCAGCAGCTCCTGGCTGGGCTGAATTCAGACGTCCTCCATGGCTCGCCACCAGTTGTGTTGGTTGGAGGAGCTCATGCCGTGCACCCCCTGCTGGCCGTGGACGGGGTGGCCATACTCTTCGTCCGTCACACTCACACAGACTTAAGTGCCCATGTGTTTGAAGCGCACAGGTTCAACATGCTCTCAGTGGAAACCATTACACTGCACTGTCCACAAGCCTTACAATACTGTCACTTTTTTTATGCCTTACTATATACACTGACTTATGACATTTTGTCCTTCATGTTTTCTATTATTATTTTTTCTCAGAGCCCAAACTGACAATGAAGATACATCAGGTCAATAAAGACAAAGTAACTCAGACTGGCATCATCAGGGTTGTTTTTTCAGAAAGGAAAAAAACTCCCCAAGACCCCCGGAGGACATTTCCACAAGCTAGATATTACATTAATACTATTACATTAGTAAATTGACTTACACGTGTAACATTGGTGGAGTGCTTTTTTAAGTGCATAAATACAGCTTCTTTGTTCCTGTGAAAACGAACACTAATCCCTTTGCCATGTGGGGAGTAGTGCAATACAACCCAGCATCCAGCAGGGGGCAACAGTGTATCAGCACAGTTTTTCCTCAGCCCTTCTGCCGTGTGGAAGAGCAGGCAGTGCCCACTCATTGGTGATTAAGGTTCTGGTGATGAGTCACGAGGAGAGGGTGGGAGAGGGATGGGACGGAGAGATAAAGAGAAAGAAGAAGAAGAAGTAGAGAGAGAGAGAGAGAGAGAGGAGGGGGTGGGGGGTGGTAGGGGCTGCTTACATTACCTCCAGGTGTCCTCTCACGTTGCCAGGAGGCTGACAGATTTCTACTGTCTGGCCATGAATCTGCCTGCTCTGTGCTCTCCTGCCAGGGTCCCTGCCTGTCCATTTATCTGCAGCACACATGCATTCAGAACATGCACAACTACTCTCCATTCAGGGAGGGGGTCAAGGCAACAAAGTACCCTCATCAAATGGTATTTACCACCAAAATCTACCAAATCCTCTTAAATAAATGGATTTAATACACGAGTACAAACAGAGGAAGTATAAGAAATTGAAACTAGGAGAAAACTGGGTAGCCTGTGGCAGAAATACATGAATGAAAACTCAGATTTTCACGGTTTTATTTATTTTCTTTTTGATGATATGACTCAGTTTGATTAATGACACTTGCTTCAGCTTAGTTCTAAAAAAAAAAAAAAAACACTCCTCTAGATCAGATTAGCACACGGCTTGTTTCGCAAACATATTAAAATTAAAACTCAACTTCCAACACTTTTCACAGCCTGCTTCCCCTTTCTGATACGAGTTTCATGTCACATATCCGGTTCTGTTCTTCTGTTCAGCCTTTGCAACAGACATCTGTGGAGAGTTTTTTTTTTTTTTTTTTTTCTACTTCTTATCTCATGATTTATTTGTGTGGTTGACTTAGCACAAACATAACCGTGCATGCAGCAGCAGCAGCAGCAGCAGCAGCAGCAGCTGTGACTGAGTGTTGATCAGCCAGCTAAGCTGCACGGAGGTGGCTGACTAAGTCTTCTTACCATGCAGAAACTTTGCTTCCCTCCTCCCAGCCTCTCCCACACACAGCGCGTCACGTTGTGTTTTGTTTTTCCTGTGGCCGGGTGTCGTCATAGAGGAGCAATCACAAATGCACAGCCCATAGACTGAAGTACTATCTGACTTTTACGGGGACAGACAAAACAACAAGGGAATAAACTGCGTTTTGCTTTGTCTCACAGTAACTGTGGACGTAAACGTTCCAGCAGCTGCCTTTATCTCAGCGTTGTATTCATGGGCTCTTGCTCAAGGGTACTTTGGCTGTAATAGATTAACCAAGCGATCCTCATGATCTCTTCACTCACTCCCTGACTATAAAAGCAGGCTTTGTTATTGTCAGGCTTGATGAGACACAAGTCCATTAGTGACAGTAGCGTTGTGTGTGTGTGCACACACGTGTCAGAGTCGTGCCACATGTGCGTGAAGCAGGGGAATATCTCACAGTGCACACAGTACGTTGAGTGTGTGAACTCCTAAATCTCACCTGCTTTACACAGGTGCATAACCTGCCGACATAGCAGCAGCTTTACCCAGATTTCTTTTAAAGCTACGGGGTTGTAGGTTTAAAAGTTGCATCAGCAGTGTGAATTCAGATGCCTGAGTCAACATGTGTGTCACACCTCTGAAACACACATCTGAAAACCCCCCCACCACCATCTCCCGTAAGCCGCTCGCCTGACTCACGGTGCAGCACATGGCTCCCACTACTTGTCTTATGTTCATATGGATACCGCAGACGTCGGCTGAACTCAGTTTCAGAAACCTTTTCTTATATTTTTGCCTTTTCTCTACTAATATTTACACAGAAGTGTCATCGCTTTTTAAATATTAGAGGCATCCTCTTGTGGCAACAGTGACTCAGCCGTGCAAACTTGTCATAAATTTACAAGGTGACGTGTTCAATAAAACTCCAGGTAGACTATGACCTCCGGTTGATGATCATCAGAAGGCAAACAGCCACCAGTGTAAACAAACATCAAGGATATCTACAGGAAAAAGCATTCGTTAGTTCCCCTTAAAAATACTGTCCTCAGGTAACACTTGCAAGCAAACATGCAAATGTTCGTAAGACTTGAAAAGCGAATAAAAGTCTGCAGAATAATTCTCCACATCCGTCCTTGAATGAGAAAAACAGATGTAGTGTATTAGATTCAAAAGAGGATCAAGTCTGCAGGACCTGGTCAACCTGGTTCAACAGATGAAATACATTATGGCTCAGGCAAGGAAGCAAAATTAATCTAAGAGGATAACAAGTGCTTCAGATGTGGAAGATGTTTGAGCAATCGCTGGCAGAGTAATGCCACGCTTGTTAGCGAGGCTCAGGAGGAGGATGGCTGTGACTGCTGTGTTCCAATCAAATCAAAATGACAGAGTGACCTTGGAGAGGCACAGAGAGGATATATTTTTAGCCAGCCGTTCGTACAGGGATGCTCTTTTTTTCATTATCTTATTTTATGTTTTTGCTCCGGTGCCGGTCGCCTGGTTCTATAGGGACGTCTGTTTACAGAGCAGAGCTCATGAGACAATCAGGCCTCAGCTGAGGGAGTAGAGAGTATTGACTGCTTCACATCACTTGCTTTTTTGACAAGTCTCTCTTTTTTTTTCCTTTTTTCAAGCTGTGTCAATAAAAGGCCTTTCTTTGCACTTGCTCACTGGGGGCAGGGGGAAGAGCCTGACTCAACTACTGAAATCAGGTCTCCGAGGTGTTTGCAGAGCTGCTGGAGAGTTAAAACCAGACCCTTTCTTTATTTTCGGTTTGATTGCTGCTCTGTATTAGAGTATAAAAGGCCGTCATATAAAAGACTGTCAGCTGCCACGTGGGATCGAGTCAGTCGTGGGAGGGACTTTAAGTTCCAGCGAGAGTCCAGGCCAAAGAGCATTCTCGTTCAAGTTTTGTTGTTGAAATTGGAGAAAAGAAAAAGAACGTGGAGGCATTCTGGCCTCCAGCTCTCCACAAAGACCAGGTAGACAACGGAGACACAGGCTCCAGCCCTCAGTCCAACGCAGCACCTCAAAATAAGAGCGCTCGTATACTTACTTTAATAGGTACCCTGCGGATGTTGCTGTCTGCTAGTACCGCTGTGGTACAATTACACGTGGGTCTCTGTTTTGTTTGTATGGCACATATGCATAACATACAACAGACGCACACATGAGCACACAAACAGGTAGTGTGATTCACATCCTGCTGAGTCATTTTGTCCTGCTGATTGACAGCTGGTGGCTGTAAACTCAGCAAGACTCAAAGCGACACATGCACTAATAAAAGGCAGTGAAGAAGACTGGATGTAAACAATCATTTAAATTGTGCATTATGGAATTTGATTTTAAGTACCTGCATTTAACCAGTGTGGTGAATGTGTCATGTTGCTATTGTACAAAATCAGAACTTTTCTGTCGTAATTCGGCTAATTCAGGAATTTCCCAAATGTTGACAAGAAATACAGAAGTGCCAACAAACCTTTGGCAAAATATGGCAGCACAAACCACTATGCATATTTCATTTCACTTAAATAATAAAATAAAAAATAAAAATATGTAATTTGGGCTTTGTTTAACATATGAATACATGGTAATCAGGTAGCCACTGTGGAATAATGTGTCAGTGCCCCTAGGATGGAATAATAATGAGTTTTCCTGTTATTTTCATTCTGCTGACACAGCATGAATGCAGTTTTAATATTCAGTTTCTTTTGTTTTTGTAGCTGTTGCCATCTTTGCTATTGGTTGTGTCATTTTAACTCAACAATAACATGTTAGTCACCAGCTTTACTGCACAGATCTGCAGACAGTTCAACTGTACTGGCCACGGCTCGTCAGCACAGATGTAATTAACAACATATTTAATGGCCGCATTCCATTTAGGTGGGGCCAGTTTCCAGAGCACTGGTACTGTGTGTGCTGTGCCCATTGATTATAGCTACCTGGTGCATTTCATAGGAACTGAGCCATCACCTGTTTAATGAGTCAAAATGTCCACAATGAGAAAAGTCTGTCATCTTATTTTCACCCCCTGAACTGTAAACCAGCACAACTGCAGTAAAAGTCAGATGGGGTAATAATTTTATGTCTTAAACAGAATAAATGCCTCATTAAATGTGGAAATCTTCTTTTTTTTTTTAAAAAAAAAAACAGAAAAATAAAATGTTTTCAGTTCTTTCCTGATTAGACTTATACCATGCTAACATGCTAAACTAAGACAATTAACATGGTAGACATTAAAAAATAAACCTCAGCATGTTAGATTTCTCATTGTCAGCATGTTAGCATGCTAAAGCTAACATTTAGCTCAAAGTAACACCGTGCCATATCACAACCTCACAGAGCAGCTAGCATGGCTACCGAAAGGAGCTATTTGTAAGTTTTGCTATTGCTGCATAGCTAGCGTTAGCATTAACAGCTGTTTACTCTCTAGTCACGTTGCAAGTTAAACATCAAACTTCATTCCTTTACTCGCCAACAGGTGGAAACGCCAAAGTTAACTCTCGTCTCTATCACGTCTTTTAAAGTTAGCATGCTAACCAGCTAGCCCCAGCCTCCATTCTGTCCTGTATCCTGTAGTTTGGTTTCTGGTTTGTGACGTTTGGTAATAACACTGTATATCTGAACATTATTTTTAATACAGACTTTCTCAAATAGATTAATAAGATTGTGCCAGAGATAGTTGTATTATTTATCAGACAACTGAAAACCCAATACAACTCCCAATAAATCAGATTACACTGAAATCAAACCGTTTCATACTTAGCTGTAGGAGCTAGTCAGCGGTGGAAAGTAACAACAGTAAATACATTTACTCACTTACTGCACTGTACAGTTTTGAGGTATTTGTACTTGAGTATTTCTATTTTCTGCTACTTGATGCTTGTACTTCACCTCAGGTCAGAGGCAAACATTATACATTTAACATTTCTTTATAAAAAAACAAATAAATTATCGTGTAATATTATAGATGAGATCTAACTACCTTTTCCCCCGTGGTTAATTCGCCTCCCTGAGAATAGTCTGACAGTTTCCTGCCGATCTCCCTCCCTGAAACTTTGCTTTGACAATCCGCTTTCAAAGTCACAGAGCTACAGAATCAATGGATGGAAAGAAACATTCTGAAACCAAATTAAAGTTTATTAATAGTCACAAGAGAATGTGAAAAAAAAAAAAGCATAGTTACCCAGTTTCCAGAATAACCTGCGATAATCAGGTTAATGTGTTCCAGCCTCGATGCTGCATCTTAAATGCCACAAACAAGACAGAAAATGGCAGGGGTCTAGTTTGTGCTCATCATTTTACACTCACATGAATTTACTCACTGAGGTTAACATGGAGACTAATGTTGAGATTAATCTGTTTAAAAGCCTTAATAAAATGAAACTGCTCCATATATCTGAAACAGAAGCAGAATCAGTTGCAGATTGCTGATTTTAAACCTTTACATAAACTGATCAAAAGAAAAATTTGTACCTTGTAAACGATTTAGCCAGATTACTTTCTGGCTGTGTCGTTTCTGCGCATGACCTCATTCTTGACGTAAACACGAACGTACGTCTCTTCACTTCCCAAGCTGTGAGAAGAAATTTGACAAGATTGACAAGAATTAATCAGCTTATTCATTCTGATTTCAATCCCACTTAAACAAAGATAACATGTGGTCGAGGCGCTTACTGGAAATAATCAGAGTGTTTGTATCAGTCCGATTAGAGCTGAATTATTAGCGCAGACTTAAACACGCTGAATAGCAATGGGAGAGAGTGCATGGGTGGGGGAAGGGGTGCCTGTAGTTAGTGAGTCCTCAAGGACACAATGTGCTGTGGGAGCCGAGCTGAGGTGTTGCAGGGAGGCAGCATGGATAAGAGGAGGAGAGGGGGATGGGAGGAAGGACTGCTGACGCATTTAGGAGCCGGCGTGGTGGTGGTGGTGGTGGCGGCGGTGGCGGTGGGGGGGGGAGGGAGGGAGGGAGGGGGTTGCTGCTGACGTCTGGACAGCCATGCAAATCTAGGAAACCAAGGAGATGGCCCCGTTCCAAAGTCTGCCTTGTGAACCGCGGTGATCTCTGGCAAAAGATGAAATGAAGCACTAAGGAGGCTCAAACGACAAGTTTGCATTTCTTTCTTTTGCTGTTTGGCAGCGCTCCTCTCTGTTTCACACAGAGAGGTCCACTTCAGTGAAGAGCAGCATCTTGTCAAGGGAGTTCTGGACACAGATAACAGGAGACGCCGCTCGGCGTCTCTGCAGCACAAACAAAGTGGAATGAAACAGTGAGAAGTTAAAAACATGGACAGAACGAACAGAAATACCTGATGCACAACTGTTCCTACCTCCCAGTCACGGATTCAGTCACATCTCATTATGGAAGAGAGATGACTGATTAACAGTGTGGATGATCCAGCGATATAGAAAAACAAATTAAATAAAAAGTTGACAACAGGTGCTGTGACGCCTTGAGGACATTTCTAATAAGGTTTCATTGCAATATAAAAAAAAACATTTACATGAACAGAAGCACTGTATTGGAAACTCTGCTAAATCTGCTGTTGTGTCAGAGCTGATGACATCACACCTCACGGCAGCTGGTTGTCATAGTAACGCAGGACACTTTGCAGCCTGTGCGGCGGTCAGACGTTACAACTGTCAGAGCAGTGATGTCCTGTAAAAAAACGAAAACAAAAACAAAAAAAATATGAGCCCACAGGTCGTCTGTGGTCGCTATGACCCGCGGTTACGTTTTGTTGCTAGGCGACACCTAGCGGTCGCAGTGATTAAGACAGAAACAATAATAACAGCTGTACTGTGAATTGATCTTTAAAATAAAACACTGCACATGTGGGCACACGGAGGAGGAGAGAAGCGAACAGATAACAGGCAGGAAGCAGCTGATATGAAGCAGAACACGACGCAATGAGGTCACAAATAAAGAGACAGGAGAAATAAAGAGACTTTATGGATTATTTTTGACGGTCCACCGATGTGCTGCCCACTGGGATTCGTCTCGGGTTTAATCCACTTTTATTTGGTTGTGGACTAAATTATGGCGATACACTGTCAATTTGTGTGTTTATATTTGACATCTTTAGTTTCTTCGGTTTTTACAGGTTGACATCACAGATTCAGGAAACAGCTCCTATAAAGACATGCCTTTGTTTCATGGCTTGCCTTTTGTTTTTGAGACTGTGTTTCCAGAGATGTGTTTCCCCACAAAAAATATATCAAAGTTGACATAAATTTCCTGCAGTAACACAAAAGGTCAGAGCTGCTTCTTTATAAGACTCTCAGAGATATTTCATGGCCTGGTTTTTACAGTCTAACCCTTTGTCTGAGGCTGTATCACATTAGAGCTGCTGCGGGGATAATACTGAATAACGTTAAACAAGCAGAGGAGTCCATTAAGATTATTTAGTCAAATCAGAGACACACTTGCCCTTTCACCCTCATTCACATGCAGCAGGTTTGATGCTTGTTTTAAAGTTGTAATGCTCCAGAGTGTATGATCGTAATTAAGAGACTCTCAGTGCTGATGGTGAAGATTATCTGCTGAGTTCAGCCGCGGCTTCGCATCATTCAGACCGTAAAGCTCGAGCTGCAGCAGCCGCACCAAGTCAAATATTGACTCCTTTAACTATGCATGTGAAAACGCTTCCCAAGTTCAAGTCTCACAGAACGAAGCCTCACAAACTATCACACTCACAAAAACACCATCACTTACCTCAACATCCTCCGATCTGTAAAAGCATTAATTTGATTTACGTGACATATTAAATAAAACATAGTTTACATTTGCTGCAAATGTCTCTTAAAGACTTTAAAATGAGGTAATATAGACCCATAATATGACCTGAAGTTGTATAAAATACTCTGATGTCTTATAATTGTGTTTGATTATAAAAGATTTCCCAGCTGTTCACTCCTCCTTCTCATGTTTCCCTCCATCGCACAGAGCTGCAGCGGCTTCACCTCCACACCTGAGAACTTTTTTCATGGATATTTCAAGCATGAAATGTTTTGTCCATGTAGGTCGGGGTGTTGTGAAATCATGTTGTGAAATCGTGTTGTAACTTCAGTATGATACGGCGACACCTGGATCCAACAGCCCACCTTTTCTTCTCAACAAAAACAAGTTTTGATTCCACCATTTTTTAAAGTATATTTTTTTTTTGGGCTTTTTTATGCCTTTAATGGACAGCACAGTGGAGAGTGACAGGAAACAGGGAGGCAGAGAGAGGGGAATGACATGCAGCGAAAGGCCGTCCGATGCGGGATTCGAACCGGGGCCAACTGCAGCGAGGACTGTAGCCTCTACACATGGGGCGCCTGCTTAAACCACTACGCTACACGACGCCCCGATTCCACCATTTTTAACCTCTGTGATCACTGATCACAATCTGCAACACGTTGCATAATGTTTTCTGTGACTCTAGAGGAAGCGTTCTAAAGTCTGAATAAAAAATAAAAAATAATATATATATAACCCTGATGTTGTCATGGTGATGTCATCATGGTTATCCAAGCGTGGGCAACATGTGGTTGTTCATCAGACGCCTCCTGCCTGGTAAACAGACACTGTCCAGACGCATTATGTGAAATGTTTTTGGAAACAAATCACATAGATAACGGTCAGGACGGAGGGATGGTAGCGTCGGACCCTCGATGTTCCAGCCTGAAAAATCTCAGCTGTTGCTTTGGATCGTCATGAAATTTCATACAGATGTTCATGTTCCCCAGAGGATACATTAAAATAACTTTGCCCAATACCTGCAAAACTAATGATATTCCCTTTAAGGTTAGTTGTATCTTGTATTTAGCAGGGGGGGTAAAAAAGGGGGTCAGTGAAGAGACTGGTAGATTTGTTTTACAGCCTAATTGGGACAAATCCCGGTCGTCCCAACGCCCAAACTGATTCAGTTATTCTGCCTTTATCTGAGCACTAAGGCTTTCCAGTTCAAATTGGGATTCTTACGGTTGCTTCTTGCTTTGGACACTAACCAGTATGAATACATATGTGAATGTATCTATAAACCACTGTAGTCTATATGAATGTATATTCAAAACTTCATGATTAAATAAAGCGGTAGCGGTAGCGGTAGCCATGTCGCTAGTTAACACTTCCGCTAGCAGCTAGAAACAAACACACAGATTATCGAACAGATGATGAAACAAACAGATTTTCTGACGGTGGCTTTTCTAAAATGCGAGGTGGTTAAATTTACTATATTCTGTTATAATTGATCTGAACTCGGTCTTTATCGACATTAGAAACCACTTGGAAACGCTTCGGGGGTGAAAGTTGAAAAGTCGTCTGTGGCCACTTTAATATGATTCTACATGAAAACAGAAAAGGGAGATTCAAGTTTCATTAAGTCAACAGCTACTAATTGTTTAAAATAGCAAATGTAAAACGCTAACAAAGTGATTATTAGTCAAGCTAATGCTAGGTCAACAGACAACAGACAGTATATGGACATTTATTTTAATAATACTTTTAATATTAAATCACTGTAGCTTCCCTACAATCACCTCGGGAGAGAGCAGAGTTTACGGCCGTGTGACTAACACTCTGTGATCTGTGTTGGTATGTAATCACATCATCAAGCACAAATCACATTTCTTCGAGCCGCAGGGCGTCTCACAGCGCTCTGACAATATCTTGTTTCAACCAGATTAGCCTGGCCCACATCTGACGACCTCAAGACAATTTGCAGCTTGTTGCTTCAGTCATTGTCCAAATGACGCTGTTGTACATGTTGATTTTCTTCAAGCAGCTACAAGAAGAAATAAACATGTAAATGTGACAAAAGTATCGATGGTGTCCTGGTATTTATTCATGAACATTTATTCATTTCAATTCTCAATCTACAATTTGATGTGATTTGTAAACACCTATAAAAAGTTTGACATTACCTTTAACTCTCTCTCTATAGGAACCATCTGTTGCACGTTGTATACACTGCAGAAAGTGTGTACGGCTTGTCTCCCATCATTTGACACTTTCATATTCAGCTACTGGGACCCAAAACTGTAGGAAATATAAGGATATCTAAGATTATGGATTATAACTTGGATTATAAATGAAAAAGTAGCTTCGAGTCGAACTCTCGTCGCGTGGCCCGGTGCGAAGGTCACGTAACCACTGTTCCTACGGTGGCGAGTTTACATGTGATTTATCAGCTCGATCAAATGATAGACCATCGAATGACGCCTTTATGAACAGATCCACTATGTTGAGAATATTATGCAGCAGTCAGACAAACACGTAGCTGTTAGTCCTAGATGAGACAGTGGATGTAGTAGGTTGTAATTAGCATGTAGGCAAATGAACATGAGCATTTTGAATGATTTCATTTACTTACTTGTAAATTCTGTGGAGAAGCTGCAGTGCTGAAGCTAATGGGCTAGGCTGTGAGATCGTAGCTAAGCTAGCTTTCATTTCCAGCAGTTACTGCGGGAGCAGCACAAGCTGTCCTTCATAATGTGTCTTTGTATCACAGATAAAGAAACGTAAGAAGAGCGAATGACGAATGAAAGCATGTTAACGCTTTAAATTGTACGTGAAGCAGATTATGGGAACTGTGAAAATCACCTGGAGTTTCCTCAGGTCAGACTCTAGTTTGTTGTGCAATGAAACCTGCAATTATGTGTGTGTCTGAGTCACGGCTGCACCTGAACAGGCAGTGAGTTATTAAAAAATAAATAATCACAGCCTCATGTAAAACAGGCAAAACACAAGCTTCCGTCACTGCTGACTCACACCTGTCTGACTCCTAGACAGATTCTGGAGTTTACTGAAACCTTTAGAAATAGTAGGGCCAACAATGTAAAGTTTAAAGGGTTATGGGGTCATTAAATGTTTGGAATCATAAATATACTTAGAAATGTTTCTGGTATTCTGCCCGCTGCAAAGTTTACATTTCCATCAGGCCTCAAATGTCTCAAATGTCTTATTTTGTTTATGCGATGAAAGTTTTCAAAATAAAGCTCTTCAACTGATAACAGCATTTTTCTGTGGGCGTTTTTTTTAAGCTTCTGTATCCTGCTGCTTCTGCAGACTGGGTGATACACTCACTATGGATAAGTACCTCAACACAACCCCACGTCGAATAACCTGAACCAACCAGCTTTAAGGCCTTCGGGACTACAAGTGTGTGCACATGAAATTTAATGGAAATCTGGCCTGTGGTTGTTTACAGAACCACTACTAAAGGAAAAGTTCAGGGGACACCAGAAGCACCGAGACTCGTCCTCAGGGGACCATGACACTAAAAATGGCCAGTGATTGTTTACATACATCAAAGGTCAAAAGTGTGAGACTTTCTCATGTGGTCTGACACTACAGTCAGTGACCTCGCTCCACATACCTCGGATACTTGCATCATCACTTCTCTCTTGTCGTCTTTTCGCCCTGAAGCACCCACTTCACTGGAGCGCTGAGGTGAGTCATCTCGTAAGCAAGAGTGCAAAGGGAGTTTATGGTGAGGCTGACTCTCCCAGACGGCGAGACTCAGCCGCAGGACCGGAGTGAAAAACAGACGTTTGCAAACTGAATGGAAATCCTGCAGTGAAGCCTTGTTTGCGTCACCCGTTGCTTCAGGGCGGGGAGCGCGGATGACATCTACCTGACTGTCAAAGCTGTTTACAGAGAAACAAGCAGCTGATGACATCAGCGCCCGGGAAAGGGTGTGGTTCACGCTCTGGCAGTCTTGAATCACACTGTCCTTTACAAACACTGAACTCTTGGATCTTTAGTCTTTTTAGGAAAACACAGAAAGAGGTTACACTGGGTTATCAGCATTGGTCACTACAGGTTAAAATTAAGTCTCTTTGGATGGGATGAACCCTCTACAGACCTTTTTAACATCTCTCAGCTTGTTGTTTCGGTTTTCCAGCCAACAACTTTACTATTTTGTATGTGGCTCTGTGCCTGTGGAAAAGCAAAACCAGCTCTTTGAAGGTTCGCAAGTTGAACTGAATCTGCACTTTCCACCACTGCACTGGTGGAAAAGGGCTTTAGCTGGTGAACACAGTGAAGCACACAAACACAAAAATCAACACTGGTTCTATGGCTTCAAACCTGGACAAGAATCCAGGAAGTGAACAAGGGACTGCTGATTATAAAGCAGGTCTTGGTTCTATATTAATACTGTGAAAGTATCAAAGCCTCAGTCCACAGAGAAATGCACACAGCCTGTATTCAGAAACTGAGCCTTAAAACCAGCCGTCAGGACTTCTGGAACTTTGTGATGTCACAACAACGCAGTCACCAAGCCCCGCCCACCTGGACCCACCATCCAAACCTTTACAGGATTTGGTTTCTCTGAGTGTTTTTAACCTGAAATCTGCTTTATTTTTATTGGATCACTCAGAAAACAGTCTGTTGTTACTAGAGCTGCAGAGAGAAGCCTGAGAGAGGAGATGTGAAACTACACTGAGATGGTTTTTGGTTCTTAAAAACACAAATATATCTTCTTAAGGATCAACACTTCAAAATAAAACAGAAGAAGTGTAAAATAAAATATATATATAATAACATATGTGACCTTTAAGCACTTGAAGTCATAATATGAGAGTTTTAGGTAATACTGAAAAGGCCTAACTAACTGCTGTCTAACTCTGATATTTAAATTACTTATGTGACGTTGTCCTTTGTTTTACATCAGTCTGAATTCTCTCTGTTGATACGATTCATCAAACCTACTCTGACATAAAGACGTACAGAAACAGACTGCTGGACCTGGCAGTTACAGCAGCTTCAGGTGTCGTGGATCTGAAAGCCCTGGTGTCAGCAGTGCTTTAAAGTATTACCGTGTCAGACCACATGTGGCCCAGAGAGCCGCCCTGCTGTCCCACCAGGTGGACTTGGCAGCGCCGGGCCCCGCTCTGTGTCCTGGATTAGACTTGGCTGGCAGACGTAACAAAGAGATTGGGGCTAAGAGACGGTTTGCTTCGTGCAGAGCGGTCGGGTCTGAAGCCGGTATGAGGTGAACCAGTTTGAGCAGCAGACGAAGGGACAGAACACCATCAGGGAACATATAACACATTCGTGTGTGTGTGTGTGTGTGTGTGTGTGTGTGTGTGTGTAGTGTGTGTGTGTATGTGTGTAGTGTACACAGTGAGGTGTGACTCAGCCTGTCAGTCGCCGTTTCACTTTGTGGTGTGTGGCCGGTTTCATGTTGAAAATCTTGTATCACCACATCATTTCACATCCAAAACTACCACCTGGATGCAAAACACTTACAGAACATACTTATATTATTTTTGAATTTGGTATCTGTTTCACATGGTGGAGGGTTTGCCGAGTTTCCCACCATAATCTATTGATGGTCTTCTTCACAGTTAGCTGGCCTGCCCCTGTACGCTGCTGGAAAGAGTGTGATTCATAAAAGACACAACGCAGTAAAATGCGACCAGTTATTCAAATTAGACTGATGATTCACGCAATTACTGCTATTGTAAACTCAAGATTCAATCATAGATTTTTAAAAATACATGCCGATGCAATTTTAGATTCTGAATACAGCTACAGGAAGCATCAGTTTTATATAAATGTACGCCTGTCTGATCAAATCACAACCCTCCTCACTGAGACAGCATGCATTATCTGTACAAACACGATGTGCCACAGGAAACTTAAAGATAACCTGGTGCTGTTTATTTTCCTATTGTCTTTAATGGGGCTGCTGCAAATGCTGCCATGATCAGAATTAACATGGGTGCTTTTCTATATTCACCTCACACCAAAGTAAATATGTTTGCCAGTTTTATATCCATTCACAATCTACGAAAACAAGCCACATTCAAGGCGTGCAACATTTTGTCACTGTGCTCGTGACCTGGGTTCAAGTAAACGTTAAAATGAAAACCAAATCCTGTAAAGGTTTGGATGGTGGGTCCAGGTGGGCGGGGCTTGGTGACTGCTTTGTTGTGACATCACAAAGTTCCAGAAGTCCTGACGGCTGGTTTTAAGGCTCAGTTTCTGAATACAGGCTGTGTGCATTTCTCTGTGGACTGAGGCTTTGATACTTTCACAGTATTAATATAGAAGCTAGAGCTGATCTATAATCACACTACACATGGACACAGACCTTTAGACTATTAAGGCCGCAACATTATGTCACGCCTGTCCGTCAGCTGCTAATATCGAACCTTCTACAGGGACTTTGTACAGAGAATCTCACTAATGTGAACCACTTATGCCCCAATTATAACCTGCAGGTCAAACAGACTTCAGTCAGTCACAGACTAACTTCACTTTTCCTTACTGTCACTTTTTCCTGTGACTTACAGGCTGAGAACTTCTGCATCCTGTGAATCCCTTTGACTCATTACAGAACATCTCTTCAGACGACCATCTGAACAGCCAAACATTTAGGGTCATGGTTCGTTGATCTTTTCACACAGACCACTTCCTCAAGTCGTGTTTAAAAAAAAAAAAAAAAGAAAGAAAAAGATATATGGTGGAGGAGGGAAACTGACAGCGAGATATCGGACGAGCTTCAGAAAGAAGAACAGGATAGAATCGAGAGCTGTTCCATCACTGCTCCAAATTAAACAAGGTCTGGAAGGAAATATTTCAATCACTCAGTCTAATAATTGGAGAGAGGAGTCACCCTTGACTGTGCTCTGGCTGTAATAGGTTGCTGTTGGGGGGGGGGGCTTTGAGCTACCAAATGAGACCCCCAGGCTCTCATGTTTGGTATGCTTACAGTTAAAAGGCTTTCTCTGAGAGTGGATATCAACCTCCCCGCCTCGCTTTAGGAAGTGGCTGAATGATACAGTTTCCTGTTTATATTTAGAAGAGATAAGCTTCTCTTCAGCCAGCGCTCAAACTCAAAGTCTGTGCAGATCTGTGGAGCTTCTATACACCAGAGCAGAAAACAAGATGGTACCGGTGAAACCTGACGTGACTGTGTTTCACCTTTGCTGCTGAATTTATTATTTTTTTTATGTCAAATCATCGTTTTTTTTTTTTGGAAAGTGTGTGTGTGTGTGTGTCTCCAAAAAATCATCCAACTATCCACCCTGCAGTTCAGACAGTACAAAGAGTATAAAGCCACCTTATATGTTCCACTCTGTTCACAGTGTAGTTGCTAACTTTGTGCTGAAACAGGTCGAGTACCAGTGATCACCGATAGAAACAAGGCTGATGACGGCGGAGAGACTGAACCAAAACAGTGTTGGAGTTGGAGGCCGTAAAAAAACAAAACAATCGTCTGGAAGTGTAGATAATCCTCCGTGGGTTCTTTCACCAGTGTTGATGTAAAAAATATTGATCTGTTCAGCTTTAAAGGTCCCAACATT
Organism: Seriola aureovittata; assembly: GCF_021018895.1. Classification (NCBI taxonomy): domain Eukaryota; kingdom Metazoa; phylum Chordata; class Actinopteri; order Carangiformes; family Carangidae; genus Seriola; species Seriola aureovittata. The sequence continues at coordinate 23,809,502 of NC_079379.1, read as the reverse complement.
GAAGGAGGAGATTCCCTGTCCCTCAGACCTCCCTGTTCCCTGTTATTGGTGAGTTGTTGTCTGGTTTGTGCAACACATCCTCCCCCTTCTCCTGATTGAAATCCACCCGACCACCAGCATATTTAGCCATTATCACCTATGTGTGTGTGTGTGTGTGTGTGTGTGTGTGTGTGTGTGTGTGTGTGTGTGTGGGTCCCACCTTTTTCTCCCTGATGGCTGGATTTGTTGGCCCTCCGACCCTCTCATCCGCTGTTGGTATTGATCCAGTTCATCTGTTGTCTCACAGGTTAAAAACGTTTGTGTGACGCTCCTCAGGTGAAACTTTATTTAAAATATAGTTGAATTTAAAAAATGGGACCAAAACTTTTCCCCGTTAAAATCTTTTTAAATTTGGATTAAAAACACTTTGTGCAAATCAATGTGGAATCAAATGGAGTTTCACATGGAGTGGAGCTGCTGCACCTGGAGGTGTATTTGTAAGGAGTTTCCCTCCAAAATAGACTTCCTTCTAACCATCTGATTGGTGTATCTGAATGTCCCACACCTTACCATTGCCCCTTGTGATTGGTCGAGAGGCTAGATGGGTGTGGCTGCTCTTTGTTGGTCTCCTGCTGGCCTCTGACTGACACTGCAGGTGAGTGTTGAACAGAGATTATCTGAGTGTGTCAGGTTCGGCCGGAGCGGTGTTCACAAACCTCCCTGTTTATATTCAAAAGCGTTTTCTAAATTTACATGTAACTAGGACTGTCCCCCCTTTTTTTTATTTCACACATATTATAATGATATGTTGACCTCAAACTAGAAACGTCCCCTGTTTTCATTTCAGATTCGTTTGTTTTTTTCCCATGATTCCTGAGGGTCCACAACTTCTGCTACTGCTCCAAACACATGTTCCTTCCCCAGGAAAGGTAACTGATTTAGTACAAGATATTGGATCATGTCACCGACAGCACAGAGATAATAATGATTTCTCGCTCACTGTTTTGTATTAACCTTTGCTGTTTTGCAAGGAACAGCTGTAACATCGCTGACACGCCGTCGGCTGTTATGTTGTGTTATTACTTTTTTTTTTTGCTCCAACTCTTACTAATGTTCCTGCTCCTTCACCTTTGTGGAAGGTGTTGTTGTGCTTCTGTCTACTGAAAGAGAAACTTATATTTATCCTGGTAAGCCGCATGGCTGCAGGCTGCACCAAACCTGCAGGTGTTGATGCAGAAAATGGTGCATTTCACTCACAGCAGGAAACAGCTGTGAGACACGACTTCAATTACACTATAGATATCACATTTTGACGTATAGCGCAGCAATGTAAAATTCAAAAAGTATGTTCTTTTAGTTAAATTTACTTTGAACCGGATTTCATTTGTTATCTTTAATATTTATTTATTTTTTCTTTTCTTTTTTTCTTGTTCACTGACTTACTTTATGTTGTTGCAAATTTAAAAAGGAAAAAATTCAGGTTCATCCCATTTCTCTTGATCATCTTTGAGATGTTTCTGCACCTTGATCGGTTCAGCCGATTGGACACGTTTAGGAAAGACGCACATGCTATGACACAGTTTTCCAAATTAAGTGTCATAGTAAAGCAACCAGGAGACTGTTAACGTGTGAAGTGATTTTCATGTCACTATAATGTAAAAGAAGAGATTGAATATTTTTGTAGTATCTGTTTCCGGTGTTGCAGATTGTAGACGTCCCCTGATCACTCGACTCACAGCCGGCTGCACATACACACCAGAGTTTTAATGAAATCTAGGTTGCAGCTCATTGTCTTCCAGGCGTCGTTTGTATCTTAAGCTCTCGACAACAGCAGCATCTCGCCGCGTCTCAACCCAGGCATGAAGTAGAACTTAATCAAATCCTGTAAATGAGCCATATTCCTCGATTTATTCTTCTATTTCCTCACTCAAACATGAGTTTGAAGCCACCACGTTGTAATGTGCAACGTTTCATGTTATAACAAGAAAAGTTTGTGTGTCATAATAACGTGTTCAATGTTGTAACGTGACATCTTTTCCTGGTGTGGCAGCAACACGCTTCCTTACAGTTCCAGTACGAAGCATGAAACAGAGAGTTTGTAACTTTTGCTGATTTTCAACTCTTCAGACTCTCGTTTTCATTATCATAAAACCACAACACACAATAGATGTGAAAGTAGAGCAAAATTCTTCAGTGAAATGCATTGATTGTAAAGTACTTATCCCTCTAAATCAGCCTCTGAAAGCTATGACTGATTTGAACAATATTTAACACTATTATTAAATCTTCCTACTGTCTGTTCTGTTGCCGGTTTAACTCTACCGCATGTTCACGAGTCACTGTCTCTCTTACTTCTCAATAATCCATTAAAAACAGCTCAAGGACAAAATATTGCCTTGATGAGTAACGTCATGTGGAGCAGCACGTGTACCTCAGGTCTCCTAATATGACTCGACTGCACAGCTAATTAGAATTTTAATGAGACTATTTTATATATTTAGTCTCCACAGAAATGTTCCTCTAATGGCAGCAAGATTTAAAACAAAACCTCAAACCGGAGATGTGCAGAGAGCTCTTCGCTCAACAAAAAGATGGTGGAAATATAAGGTTGTAAAAGTAAAACACACCTGTTATTTTAAAGGTCCATAATTTGACACTTTTGCTGTGTTTTATTTGAATCCATACGAAGATATATTTGTGGTTTTTAAGAACCAAAAACCATCTCAGTGTAGTTTTACATCTCCTCTCTCAGGCTTCTCTCTGGAGCTCTAGTAACAACAGGTTGGTGAGCCAATCAGATGAGAGGAGGCTCTGAGCCTCTCTTCTGATTGGCTGAGAGTGTTTTCTGAGTGAGAGAATACACCCAGACGCTCAGAGAAACCAAACCCTGCCAGGCCGAGACTGTAGGGCCCGTAGGTCGTCAGGTTATTATGACCCGTAGTTACGTTTTGTTGCCAGGCGACATCCGGTGTTCGTAGTAATTATGATTGTAACCATGACAACACAGATCGTCTAATGTTCAGGAAGTATTTATTTTAACCCAAAACACCGTCTTTTCCTAAACCTAACCAAGCCAATGACCGTCATTATAGTAAACATGGCGACGAAGGTAGTTACGCCGCTCTCAGTGCAGTATGTGTGTTTGTTAATGTAACCATGACAACCAAGGTCCGGTACACCCGCCACCGTAGGGGGAGCTACTTCAGGAGACTCTCCCATGAGCCGTATCAGAGGGTTAAAAATAACAAAAAAACAATGACTTGGAGGGTCTGGGGAGGCGGGGCTCGGGGGCGTGGTGTTTCATTGTGACATCACAAAGTCACAGAAGTCCTGACGGCTGGTTTTAAGGCTCAGTTTCTGAATACAGGCTGTGTGCATTTCTCTGTGGACTGAGGCTTTGATACTTTCACAGTATTAATATAGAAGCTGGAGCTGATCTATAATCAAACAACACATAGACTGAGACCTTTAGACTGGATGGGACCTTTAAATAATTGATTACATCAGTCAGTATGTGTGAGCTGACTGGAATAGATTTTTGAAACCAGATGCAGATGCATGTGTGTTTCATCCTTTTAAATAGAATACAGCCACTGTCAGTTATTACACAACAGCACACCACGCTGCTGTTTACTTTACACTCCTGTTACTACGTGTTTGGCCATTAAAGTTGAATTTTTTTTCTATTATATAACACACAGTGCTGACTCACTACAGTTTATGATGTGTTGCTTGTACTTGCTGATCACTTTGTCTAAAATAACAACAGAATAAAACTCAAACAGCATCTACAAAGCTCCTCTGGTTCAGCTGGGAATATATCAACGTTATAGTTTTAACCATTAAGCAAGTCACGCGTCAGAATGTGCCGTTTTTGGTTTTGTTTTACCAGCTAACGGTGGATAGCGGAATCACTGACATACCAAAAAACAGCAGTTTCTTTAAATAAATATTTTATTTGAAAATAAATACATTTTCTTAAAATAGAATCAATAACATTACAAAAGCTTTGGGGAGATGGGAGACGAGGGAGGGCGGGAGGGAGGGCGGGAGCTCGAGGAGGGGGAGGAGGTGGTTTACCCAAATAAATGATGTGTAATTTGGAACAAGGAGTACAATCTCACACGGTTATCGACCATCTTAAGACAAGTTCCCACAAAGTTGTTGTACTGTACATTCTCAGCTGCTTTGTGGGAAAGTGGTGGCATCCCTCACGCTTGATTTAACATGCAGTCTACTTGGTCTTAAAGCTTCAGGCCCCTTTCACCCAGAAACATTGGTATACTGTATCTACACACTTTGTTTGTAAGAAAAGAAAAAAGAAAAGAAAAAGAAATGTAGGATATAATCTCTTCACATCAAAATCAGCCACTGATTTTACATTTACATCTGACAACGGTTTTTTTTTTTTTTCTTTTTCTGAAAGTACCTTAAATGTGTCTAGATCAAGTTCACCTCTAGTCTACAGTACAAAGATACAATTCACAAGAAGGCTGCGCTTATTGATATAGCAGTAATCAGAGGCCACTGTCTCGCTAAGGCCAGAAGTGTTTCCATTTTCGCCCCGTGAGGTCGTGGGCTTCGCCTGGCAGAGAGTAAAAACAGAGCGGGAGCCTCGCTGGCACTTTTCTGCCCTTCTTTTTTTTTTTTTTTTTTTTATAACAGCGTTTCAATGCCCATTGTTTGACTGGAGAGCTAGGAGATGGCAGATCTCCAGAGAGACGGGGGAGGGCGGGAGGGTGGGGGGGACGGGGTGGGGTGGGGGCAGCAGCACAGTCGTATTGGAACAGATTAACACAGTGCACCAGCGCAAGTCCTGACCCCTCTGACAGCTCCACAAATAGCAGTGCGAGTGCAGGAAGTTCTCCCTCGGCTGGCCTGCAGTGGCAAAGCAACAACCTTGACAAAAACCTAATTACCAATTGCGCTAAAAAAAAAAAAAAAAAAAAAAAAGCGCTACAGAACATGTCCGTTTTATAATTATTGAGTCATTGGAGAATGTGCAAGTCGACCTCAATTAAGACAAGCGTGTGAGAGCATGTAATTTAAATCTAATCAGTAGAAAAGCAGCAGAGTAAGCTAATCTATGGCAAAAACAACAACTTTGCACGCTTTGTGCTCCGCGCTCGCTCTTCCTGCCTAATGAAATCAATGCCACAGGTAGCGGCAGCTTTAAATAATGATTAAACTAAGTGCTGCCGGGGAGTGCTGTGTCCACACATTGTGTCCACACACCAAAACCTCTCTCTCTCTCTCTCTCTCCCTGCGCAGCCTGCAAATCAGCGTCAGCGCGCCAGGCAGCGGTTTAGGGAGGACGCCATTCGATGGGTTTTAAAATGCCTCACTGCACTGACCACACACAGACACACACAAATAACACACAAATGCAAATTCTGCAATCACGCACCTCTATTTTTTTTCAGCTCTCGTATCAACAGCTTCTGATAGTCGCTTTTTTTAAAATGTATTTCTTTTTTTTTTTATCTTGGCTTTTCTTGAACCTTTGCAACAGGCCACAGGTTATGTTGTCTCTCGTTCACTAACAAGCTTCTCCAGCTCCGACCCGTCTCGCCACATCTACGAATTAGTAACCGAACAGAAAGATCTGCTTTGCAATGAGCCGTTCTCTTCAAATAAAAGCTTTGTCTGGAAGCAGCACGCACGACTTTGCCAATGATTCAACCACAGTTAAACAGCGAGGGACAGATGCGATACATTTAATGATAGCAGATTTTTATCTCAGTCAGGTTAATGACACCGAAGGCTAAAATAATCGATGTAGCACATTTCACCTGAACCCCGTCTGTCACTCAGGAATGCTGCACAACCTCACCCTCCTGCTCTTCAAGGAAATGTGTCTTTTTTAAAATCTTTTCTTTCCTTTTTTTTTTTATGTAGGAACTTGGTTTTGAAGATCCAGCCTTCAATATGCACAGAGGACAAAAAAAAAAAAAAAAAATCATTCTCGACTTTACATCCCTTCATCCTTGTATAAACAAATTCAGAAGACAAACTTTTATAAATCTGTAAAACATCTGCTACTAGTTGAAGGTCTCATCAGAAATAAAATACACTTAGAGATGCCACAGAATCTAGCAGACCCAGATGGACAGTCTTTCCAGGTTGTTGCCCCCCTCCCCTCCCCTTCTTGTGTTAGTTAAGTTTACAATTATCCCAAAGCCTTGGCACTGCAGGCACAAGTGCTGAGGGCCAGATGGGTACAGACAGAGCCCGCTGCATCAGGATGCCTCAATTTGGCCAAAACACAACAGATCTTACTGGCACCAGCTCAAAGAAGAGAAACCTGGTGCTTTTGCTGCATTTTCTCTCATTACAAATTCTTCATCAACTCGCAGGCAGGTCAGTGCGAAGGCGAGCTAGACACTGTCATTTACACAGACACAGAAACACCCAAACTGAATAGAGAGATTGTCTCCTCTCGCTGTGCCGCCGTGGCCGCTCAGTCATTCTTTGGGGGTGTCCAGTCCAAACAAAACCAAACCAGCTTCCGGGGACCGCTTTTTGCTCAACAGCTCACCGTGCTCGGCTGCTGTTTGCACACAAAGTCCGATATGAAGTCAAACTCGTTCTGTCCCAGGAAGAGCTCGGGCAGCTCCTGAACGCGATCCAAGCCAAACTCCAGCACCAGTGAAGTCAGAACCTCCTCGTCGATCAGATCCATGTCCATGCCGTTTTGCCCCAAAGGGCCGCCCATGTGCTGCATGCCTGATAGCTGGGCTGGACCCACCCGGTACTGAGCACCGTTGGGCAGGTGGTGTCCGTTGGCCGAGCTGAGCGGGTGTCCGTGATACTGAGTGTTGAGTTTCTGCAGGTGCATGCTGGCCATGAGCTGCTGGGAGGTGAGGTTACCGGGGAGGTACTGCTGCGGGTGTCCACCCTGCTGCTGCTGCTGTTGCTGTTGCTGCTGCTGCTGCTGCTGCTGGGGGTGCATGTGGTGGTGCTGCTGCTGCTGATTCGGACCCTGGCTGTTGTACATCATGTTCCCGGACATCATCTGGTGGTGGTGGTTGGCCATGGGAGCTCCGTTCACCGGGCCGCCCATCCCTCCGGGTCCCACCATGCCCGGCCTCTGTCTCATAGCAGCCTCCATGTTGCTCTGAGGGTTCCTGCCGTAGTGCATCACCTGGCCGTTGGGCAGACTGCGCAGGCCGGGCTGGCCGTTGTGCTGCGGAGGTCCGTTCATGCCCATCCTGAAGCCGTGGGTCATGGGCATCATCATGTGTTCAGCCATGGTTCCTCTGTCACTAAAAAAGACACTTGAGAAAAGAAAAGAGATGAAATTAGACTTTTAATACAAACAGACTCATTACAACCTAGATAAGCTTAAATCTAAAGAGGTATTCCACCAGTTTTACTAAAGACGATTCACTATTTTAATGATTTCTTTTTCCTCCAAAGTTCAACGAGACTAAAACATGATTAAAACACTTCAAGACAGTTGAGCATGAATAATTAAGACCTGCACCGCCAGAAAAGTCATCATTGTTATACATATTCAAAAATTTTTATTCAGCCGTGGACTGCCAGCACAAGTGGAGCAGGGACATCCACTTTAATGAAACTAATTCATGTGCTGCTCTTTGTGTTTCTTGACACAGCAGTAGCCTGATATTTACAGAGCAGCTGGGCAGCTAGCTTTAGCTAGCGTTAGCTACCGGCCAGTCAGCATCCACACACAGTTCTATGGTTTCATTTTCTGATTATCATAATGCATGAACACAACAACATCAGTGTGTCAGCTGGCCACCAACAGTATTGTCATTAATTAAGACGGCTAACGCTAACCGCTAACGTTTTGTGACTGATTCTATTTTTATGGTTTAGACGTTTTATATACATTCTGCCAAAACAAAAAAATTCAATTAATTCATTTCTTTTTTTGTGTGTCCGTGTAACAAATTCAATTTAATTCAGTCTGCATTAAAAAAAAACTGCAGGACTGAGGGTGACAGATGTGAGCATTTAAACTAGTGTTAAACTTTCTGCACCCTCGAATCCGTGACGGTCTAGACATGGATACACGTGATGCAAGTTTCATCATCAGAGGGTGTACGTGAGGCTCTGCGCACACGTCCGTGTCCACACCAGTTCATTATGTCCGTGGGATAACTACACCACAGGAGCACCGACTGTACATGTGCTCCTCTAAGCACACGCCAAGTGGACTAGAAAGAAGTACAATAAGAACAACTAAGCATCCGCAGCTGTCCAGGTGTGCGTCCACCAGGGAGTATAATTGAGGCCTTTGGGAGACAGGGAGAGTTTAATGGAAGAAATGCTATCCAGTTGTTCTGTGGGAAATGTAGGATCCAGTGTGTTTGGAGATTGACCCCCTTACTAGGACTAAAAATCAGGATATCTGTCTCAGCCGCTTCGATTGAGACCATCTGGTGAATCTCCCAGTTTTATAGAAGTGCTTCACTGAATTGCTTCATTGCCCTGTGAAAACAACAACGTAATGACCATCATGACAGCAGCCCTGTCTCTGTTGAAACCACTCTCCTCCACGGTTTCACTTCCAGTCGAGTCAGAAGTGTCTCCGTAAAAAAACAACAACAAAAAAAAAAAAAAAACAGCCTCATCTCAAACCACCAAAATTACACCATCAGTGAATTACCACTGAATAACACACCGACAAGGGAGGGCAGCAGTACGCTCGCAGCCAAAAGGACGCAGAGGAATGCTTCTCCAGACCACACACCCCCCCCCCCCCCCCCTCACACACACACACAACACACATCACACTACCTCTTGTCTTCACACAGTCATTACAAAAGATCTTCAATTAAGATTACCCACAGATGACAAACAAGATGGTGCTCCCAGCTGAAACTGTAATTTGCTGTCAAGGTTATTGGCTAGTTAAAATTGATAACATTATTATTATTTTTATTCTTTTATAAGCTAGCCCACTAAATGGGATGTTCATATAAAATACATTTTAAAACACATCCCAGAGCGAGCCATGTAATGACTGTGTGTCTGTGACAAACAAAGATATTTCAGGCTTTTAAATAAAAATAAATAAACAAAAAACATACAAATAAAAATGAACTCTTGTTGTTGCCCCTGGCTGCTTGTACCAATTCAACCCTTTTAGTGCTGATAAAAACAAGACACTTTCTCCTCAATGGCCTAAATCCCTCTCCTAAATATTCTGCTCCTCTGTTACCTAATTACAGCCCTTCTTCACGGATCTGGATTATTCAGCCAAATGTCACTTACTGAACACAGTCTGAGGGACTAGAATAATAATTGCTGGCATTATTACACGAGCATGAAACCGTGCGCGTGTTGGCTATTTGATATTATTCGATGCAATAACCCCCCCCCCCAAAAAAAAAAAAAAAAAAAAAAAACCGCCACAAATACAAAGGTTGTTATAATAAACGCTGTGAGTAAACTAAGTGACGGGGGGAAATGAAATGGATTTCGCCGCGTGTGATCCGATCTGATCAGCTCGTGTGTTTATTTTATTATGAAGGATTTTAATCTACAAAAAAAAAAAAAAGAAAAAAGGGAGAAAGTCGCTGCCTTTCTACCTGTTCTTGTAGGAGTAAGAGAAGACGACACCTACCCGATGTGTTAATGTAAGAATCCGTACGGAGAAGTTGGATCGGTGCCGGGGTTGTTTCTCCAGCTGATGCTCCGGCTACATGCAGCCCCTGCGGTGGATTCAAACTCTGCGGCGTCTCGGCTCGTCAGAGGAGTTTGTTTTCTGGGTCAACTCAGGGATTATATACATCTATAAAGCGCACACACACACTCACACACACACACACACAATCACTCACACACACACACTCACACAGAGAGAGAGAGAGAGAGAGAGGGGGGGAGAGAGAGGGAGAGGAGGAGCTACCGTCCTCTCCGTCTCCTTTGTTGCCATTGGTCCTCCCTCTTAATCACTGTGCAAAGAAACGTTCACTAACTACCTTCCACTGATCCACCGGAGCTGCAAAAGCCTCCGCTCGAGCCGAGCCGAGCCGAGCCGAGCCGAGCCGCGCAGCGCTGTGTATCCTGGAGAGATTTCACCGCCGCCCGCCTTCATTACCCCCGCACTATTATCCGTAATGATCCCTACTCTCGTAACTGAAAGCTTTCTGTTTAAAGAGCAGCAGGGAAGGATCCTTCAGGCCGCCGCCGCAGCACAACCACTTGTGCTGCACAGAGAGAGAGAGAGAAAAAAAGAAAAAGAAATCATTTTTAACAGGGTGTTTAACAGCATTATACTGGAGTGGAGCTGTGGAGAATAGTAAGGTGACTAGATATCTGGAATGAAAACTGGGGATATTTCCAGTTAGAGGGTCAATACATCATTCAAATATCGGATGTTTTTACCTATGAAATAAAAAAAAGGGGACAGTCCTGGTTAACTGTGGTACTGTAATAAACTATACTGAAGAAGGACTGAAAAAATGGCGACTCCCTACCTCTGAACATGTAGTGAAACCTTATTGTTTATCTATTCTTCAATTATTTATATCCCTTTAGTTCGTAAGGCTCCACAGATCAAAATAATCAAAAGCGTTTTTCATAAAAGCTTCTTCTTCTTTACTTCTTCCAACATAAAAACATTTTTTTCAAGTTACGGCTGGGGGCTTTGGGTATGTTTATTTTTGTTAGTTTACTGTCTGGTTATGAACTCCTAACAAATGAGTGAGCCAGCTAACTTTTTCTCTGCCTAGAGACAATTAAAAAAAATAGAAACATCTGATTGGATAACTCTATTTTGATGGTTTTAACTTCACTTCTGAAGCCGCTATAACAGCCAGACCCCTCTGTTAGCCAAAACAAGTGCACGGCCAGATGTCTTGTTTTTATTTCACAGTTAAAAACGGGGCATTTCTGGGGACAGTCCCCCGGAAATCAGTCACCCTGTAGAATAGATGGTTTATATGATAATATGCATGTGGTAAACCAGCAATATCTATCATGTATTTGATAATAAATCATTAAACACATTCTGCACTTTTATATTAAATTATGTTACCATGACCATGTCCCACAATATGTTTAATATGCAACAAATACATTTTAATTGGTTCAATAAAGCAGTGAAAGAAACAACAGGGGAAAAAATTAGAATGGAAGGTATGTTTTTTATAAACACATCTGCAAATTAGCAAATTGTTCATTGCTGAACATACCTGGAAACGTTCACTGACAAGTTGTTTAAGCTTTACACTTTTTTAAGATTTGTCAAAATCGACATTAAAGCGGCAAGAACTGGTATTTGTGGGCAGCTAACAACGTCTGACATGTTAAGTTGTAATGGTGAAGGTTTATCAGAGTTTCTCTATTACATAAAGCTGCCTGCTGTAACTGGAATGGGCCATAAAATCAAAACAATTAGCTAAAAGAGGCTAAAAAGCCCCGTAGAGTTGAGTTTGTGGCTCCTTCAACATTACACACTTTAGCTGACCTCACAGTTAATATGTTAAAATGTTGAAGTCGGCAGCTTTACTGCAGCTTTACAGCCAAATTATGGTTCTGTGAAGATAAGCGTAAATGTCTGCAGGTCTACACAGACAACAGTGTTATGGGAAACCACAGGTCACAAAGACTCTCAGGGGAGCTGAGCACACACTCACCTCCCATATCTTGTGCTGGCTTCAGTGGAGTGGGAGGCAGAGGGAGTATTCGTAGGGAAGTAAGAAGTTTAATGTGACTGCACCTTAATAAAAATGGCAAAACCACTTAGTAGTGTAAACATGTTATTTTAAGGGAACAGGATCGTTTAAGCCTGCTCTGAGCCAAACCCAAAAGTTTGATGAAACATTACCCAACTTATCTGAGCAGTAACACTGGAAATAACACCACTTTTCCCAAGAAGAAATCCTGGTTATTTCTATGTGATTTTTATGGGGATTACAACTTACAACACTTCAGTTTTATATGTTTATATCTGTACACTTTTCAATAATTAATCTGTCTACATGATGCCCTAAGATCCGTGTTCAACGGCAAGAAAACATCTATCATCTACGGTTATATCTTAACACTTTAAGCTTTTTATAGTATAGTTTCTGTACAACTAACCAAACACTAGAACAATCTTGGTTTCGCTTGGTATTTTCATAAGGACTGGTTCCTTTTCAACAGCAGACCTATATTACATAACATTTTGAATTAAAACCGCACACTTTCATACATCATTCCACACAACTAATATAAGGTCATATTTTTATAATTGGTTCCAAAATGTTACCATGTATATTTAGTTAGTGTATTTCATTTCCAGAGGTGTAAAGCGTCTATATAACTTCTGAAAAGGAAAAAAAAAAAAAAAAAAAGACAGAACCTTCCTCCTACAAATAGAAAGTTGAATTCATAAGCAATAACTGCATCTCTGCTCAATTCAGTACGCTCAGGGGGTTTCCGCAACAGCCCTGCTTGGTCTGGTATAACCAGTTAGCAAACTCTCGAAATATATTACTGTATGTTCATGATATTCTCAACAAGGCAAAACACAAACAGTTAAAAATAGCTTTTTTTGTGGTATAAAAAAAAAAACAGTACAAGTAATAATGATTTACCTTGTTTACAGATTTTACGGACTGATCTATTATGATGATAGTTTGGGGGATTTTTAGTCACAGTACTGCAGTTGGACAAACAGGCAGCAAGACTAAATAACCATCTTGTATTTAGCTCTCAAGATGAGGCCACTTGGGTTAGCATTGATTGTGGCAGAATACTTCTTAAAAAAGAAGTAAATAATAATAATATAATAATAATGATAATGAAGATAAAAATCTGGGGGTGTGAAGATAGAAAAAAGTGAGTTTACCAGACCTCTGTATGTCCTCATCTCCACTAACCTGCTTGTGGCTATATTAGCGGCTGCTAGCATAACATTCATGAATCAACAACTGAAATGTTGGTCGTCAAACTGCATTGTGGGTAATGTAAACACCAGGTTTTAACAGGGAATAGCAGACAATGACTGCACGATGTTGGATACTTTTAAACACTCTCCATTTTGAGTCTGACAGTGTTGTAGGAGTGCAATGCTAAGTCAGCTACGAGTCTTCAGCCTCAGTCCAGTTGCCTAACGCTAACAATGGAAAATGAAGGGAAATTTAATGTTTATTTATCCTGTAATTGCCAAATGTGGCCAAAGTAGCCACTCTTACAGTCTCACTTTAAAGCTTTGGCCATTGTTGTCTTTCTAAGACAAGAGGTTATGATATGTCCGTCTTCTGGGCAGATTGGAGGCTACAGAGAGTCGCTATCGGAGCTGGTTAGCATGCTAACTTCACTAGAAGAAAAGACGTGATAGAGACAAGAGTTAACATTTGTGTTGCTTTCCACCTCTGGAGACAGCTGTTGATGGTTAAATGAAATAAGTTTGATGCCAAACTCACAACGTTTCTTCGAGACTGGTAAGTAAACAGCTGTTAATGCTAACGCTAGCTATGTAGCAATAGTAAAACTTACAGATAACTTCTTTAAGGTTACCTGCAGCAAAAAAAACCCAACAAAAAATAACAGACAAAACATTGATTTCCCATGAGATCATCCTGCACAAGTATGCCGTAGATTTAGTAATTCATTTATTTATCGTCTTTTACCTCATCTGCTTTGGTCAAAACTACAAGATAAAACTTGGCTTATCTTTTAAAATTCCAAAGCTATGATACACTCCATTGATGCGTGCGTTCAAGAGATGATACCTTCCTGTGCAGCATGATGGGAATCCTTCACCCAGCTCCCGAGCGAGCACACGCCAGCCAGTCCTTTTGTTTTGCCCTCCCTTCCTGTGTGGAGAAAGTCAGGCCCCTCAGCAGGAGCTTGGTATGTATTCCTGTTGACATACACACACACCCTCTGCTGCAGAGGAATGTGTCCTATTTTTGGGCCCCTCAAGTCAGCCAGACTTCCAGCCTCTTTCTATTGCTCGATTCACTTGACCATTGTTTTTTTTTTTTGTTCTCATTTGGAGGGACGCTTGTGTGTTTTGATCTGCAGCCACAATCTCTTCCATTTATGTATAAGGAGCTGTTGTTCTCAGCAGTGACGAGTGAATCGCTTGAGTCAGGGTTTGGATGTTTGTGCTGCCAAACACAGTTAAACTTGATGATTTTTTCAGGACTCAGCTTTTCAGTGGGGGAATAAACCTTTCCCCTTAGCATTTTACATAGAAAATCTGTGATGGGCTTATAAAATATCATGCATTGTTAAAGATTAAACTTCCTAGATGTATATAAAAGTAGTTAAAGGAATGATTTGACATTTTTGGAAATATTCATATTTGCTTAATTGCCTTAAATTAGAGATTTATACCACTTTTATGTTTGTTAAATATGAAGCTACATCCAGCAGCAGTTAGCTTAGCATAACCCTAGAAAAAAACACTTAGTCCTTATCCATTTTGTGTTCAAATTAAACAAACGAGATTCAGAGTGTTTCTCTGTGAGTTCCACTGTTGAGTAATTCTTTGCGAGTAATGAGTAATTCATTTTCTATCTGAGCCAGTGTCTCTTAGCAGGGAACAGTAGCATGCCTGTTGGCGGTGTGTGTTGGGCAATGTGAGCATCAGAGAAAGACAAAGTCCAAGCAACTTTATGGGTAATGAAGCACTTCAGTGGCAACCAGCTGGGATGTAGAAATCCTCCACTCTGGAGAGCACTTCACATAAACTTTTGTTCCCATCAAACATTTGTTCCCGAAGCACAATGAAGGAGAAAATGATAATTGCAGTGGCGGTTTTCTCGTCCTTTACGACGTTGTCCCTGTTTGCTTACAGGGACTTAAATTAAAAAAGACAATGCATGGAGAAAGGTGTCTGACATTGTAGGTGTTCCAGGTGAGTTGGTGAAATATTGCCTATGATTTAATTTAATATGTGAAAATAGGCGGGGAACTGCCTCCTAAGTTGTGCCATAGCATGAAAAACAGTGTTCCAAACAACCTTGCTAGCTGTGTATTTCATGTACGTCATCTACGTCTCAAGACAAAATATTTAAATTAGCGATCTTTAGCCAGGTGGATTTTTTTAACCATTGGACAGATTTTATGCTAAGCTAATCTAACCAGCTGCTCGCTGTAGTTTGATATTTCCAAAATGTCAAACTATTCCTTTAAAAAGACCTTGATATACTGCTTACAAGTTAATAAATCAATAATAATGGTTCAATCTAATATTATGCTGAAACACCACAAAAAGACAGATTTGCCTTTTGGTGGAAAGTTGGATAAGAAGATGAATTCCACGTATGATAATAACATAATTCATATACATATAGAACTACTTTCAAAACTTGCTCAGCTTATTTTAGCTTAGCTTAGCACAAAGACTGGAGACAGAGGCAAGCAGTTAGCTTGAGTCTGTCCATAGGTAACATATTGGTTTTTTGTCTTTACAAAAATTAAAGTGTAAAAATGACAAGTTACTGTTTCATGGAGCGGGAAACAATCTTTTGTATCACGTCTGTGAGAGTTTGATCCAAAGATAAAACGCCTTTTCCTCGATGCCACGGGGCGACACGTTGTTCACTTCTGCACCACTTTGCTGAATGCTGTCAAGCGCCGTTAGTCGTGGCAACCCATCAGACTACTCCGCTTATTTGACCTCATCTGCTTGTCTGAGAATAACTTGCTGCCTCTGAGTGAGACAGAAAATGTGTTCTGACAGTTAACCAATGACACAGTTACTGTTGGTTATTGATCATTGCTCGTGTAAGGCCGCGCTCCATCAGCGGTCCACCTTATTCATCTTTCTCAGCCTTTAGCCAATAAATGCTATCAAGTGCACATTATTGTGTCTTAGACTGTGTAATGACGACAGCCTCTACGCAAAGGTGGGAGGACGGGCTGGACGTAATTTGTTTATGTGCAGCTGCTGGAACAAAGACAACGACAGCACTCATTCACTTTCTCGCTGCTTGTTTGTTTCTCTGTCTTTCTATCAAGCCAGCTCGTTTTCCTGTTTTCCCTTCCTGCGCCTGTCCAGGTTTCATATTACTCACCGGTTCTTCTTCCTTGTTGTTCCCGCCCCCGCAGCAACCCCCCCCCCCCCCTTCCACCCCATCCCCCACCCCTGTCCATTCACACTGTCTCTCTTTTGTATGCTTATTCCAATAAGGGCTTTATGTATTGTCACAACATGATTAATGCAGTTTTTTGCAAAAGGCAATTATTGCCAGAAGAAGGGCAGAACCACACATGAGCTAATCACAACAGACCACTGCTCGAGGTGCAGCTCCCGCTCTGCCACTTGCCCTCATCCACAGACAGAACACCGTGAAAGAGATTTGTAAAAAGGTCATCGGAATAAATTGCCTCTTAGGTACAGTAAGATGTGTCTCTATGTGTCCACTATGCCTGTTCTTTAACGTTCATGCCGAATGAGACGACTGTGGATGTTTTCCTTTTTAGTTTATTCAATTGGAACTGCTCAAATACATCTGTAATGACACATTTTATTATTTTATTCTGTAGGCAAGACAGCAGGGAAAGCGAGGCACCAGCTGCTCGGCGCAAATGAGCTGGTGTGTTGACTTCAGTTCGGCTGAAATGTCTCACAGTATATAATATTCATGTAATATCTTGAAAATGGGAAACTTGGAAAACAGAAGGCTATACGGTCTTACTTCGCTCCTGATGGTATGAATTGCAGACTTGCGGGGTGGGGTATTTATTAATAACGTGGGAAAAACATTAAAAGCCAAATCGAGGAGAAACTAACACCCAATTCTTGATACGATGTGAGCGACAGCCAGGTGAGAGCCAATCACACTTGTTTTAACACCTGAGGAAACAGATGCAGGGCGTTGTTTCACCCACTTGTGCATCACCTAAAACAGTTTCAACAATGCCTTCTGCGTCTGTACTTGGGAAACAAACTGCGCAACAGGAAATGAGCAATGTCCGCACACATAGTATGTATGTGATTTATGTGCTAAGACCAACACAGATTTACGAGTGGCGAGAGACTGCTTACTACTTTGTATCTGTGTGTGTGTGAATGCAGCATTGGACTTGTCATGCTAGCTGCTCTGTGAGGCTGTGCTCTGAGCTAAATGCTAATGTCACAGTGCTAATGGACTCACACTGGCAACGCTAACATGTTTACATTTAGCAGATACAATGTTTGGATTAATGTGTTAGCAATGCTAATTAGCAGTAACCACAACATAGCACTGAGGCTTCACATGACGGTGTTGTGATGAGAAGTCAGGACATCAACCACAACAACAACAACATCAACATTAATGTGTGAAGCGAATCTCCCGGAAATCCGTCCAACACTCGAGACATTGCCCTGTGAACCAGAAATATCAACCTCACGGTGCTAGATGAAAAGTCAGGGTAGCGTGAACGTCTACCACATTTTCATGGTAAGCCGCTCACGACATAATAAGAGTGATGGAGGTGTTTAGGAGAGGATCTGCTCCGGGAGGAGATGAGTCGTGTTCCAGTCGTGGTGGATCAACCATCTCATTCACATTGCCATCCCTGAAGGCACGCCGCTAGCATGGCTAAAAATGATACCAAACAAATATGACAACTGAAGCCGACACTTGTTGAACGTATTTTTAAATGTGCCTTTTTTTGTGTGTGTGAATAATTACTGAAAAAAACACTGAACAATTTTGTTCTTTTCCAGTTGGGAAAGCCTCTGAAATATTTAGAATATCATCGACACTAAAAAACACGATTCCTTCACGATAATATAACAACAAAAGTTTTGATTAAAACCTGATTAAAATGCATTGAAATCAATCAGGTCTTCAGCTTCTTGTTATTCTCAATATACTGTATGATGGATTAAATTTGCATTACACTCGACATAAAAGCACCAGATAAAAAACCACTACATGAGCCTCATGTATCTGTCTAACAACCGTGTTCACAATAGCAGGGGCCTCCTCTCCTCTTCCCTTCCCCTCCCCTTGTAGAACTCAGTAGGGAGGGGCGTCCCACCTGCTGCTCCAGGTAGCAGGAACAGGAGCATATGTTGTTTTATTAGTCTGTGTTTATGTGTGTGCACGTCCGTTCATGCATGTGTGCTCGAGGTGCTGTCTCTCCACTAATGTCAGTGTTTGCATGTGAGGGTGGGGATGAGGTTGGGGGTTGGGGGGTGGGGGTGCTCTCAGGCTCTCAGATTCCTGGGTCTCTTGGTGTGAGCTTGTGCTCCAGCAGCTCCATTTGGTCAACAACACCCCCCCCCCCCCCCCCCCCCCCCCCCCCCAGCCCCCATTAGGCAACCTTTACAAGCCCTGGCTGCCAAGATCAGGTCTGATCCAGTTAACTCTTTGCTTATTATCTTCTCACACTGCGAGGCTGTAGTTTATATACAATGACACAAAGCAACTGATCACAAAAGCTGCAACGGGAAACTGGTGTAATAGCGGTTACTCTCTCCAAAAAAACTTCCCCTTTCAGAGTAAAAGACGTACTGAGAAATCTCCATCTCATGTTATTTTATCAGACACCAACATTGATTTGATTTTCTTAAACCTGAACTCTCTTTAGTTTCTAGAGTGTTCTGCCATATTCTTCAACTTTTTTCCGCCACTTACTTCCAGTGGTATCCACCCCAGATGATTCTGGCGGCGTTAGTCCACATTTTCAGATATTTCTCTCTCGGTTTCACAAGAACTATTTCTCTTTTAGAAAGCAGTTCTACTGAAAACTGTCCACAGCGAGTTGGATTATCGAGAAGGAACCAGACACACTAACAGAGCTGGTAACTGTTTGCCTTGGGCCACATTAACTAATGTGATTTGCACCCTTACGTGCACCATTGGAGAACGGCGCCGGTGCCAGCAGCAGATAGATTTGCGAAGACGTACAGACCTCTCGCATGCTGATGCGTCAAAAATGAGCAACAGGAAATTGTTTCACGTTCCAAAGCACAGTGCGCGTGTTGTAAACGCCATGAAACGTCAAGTATACCGGAAAGGCGGTTTCAGTAATCGGAATAGGTGATAAACATTCAGACAACCTCCAGCTAGATTTGTCCGTCCATTTCTTATGTGCAGCTTGGTTTCTTCATTGGTTTTCTACATGTACTGATGTGTAAGTAAAAGGTTTTGCTGTGACTGCCAAAGACGAAAGGAAAGTTCGTAGCAGGTAGTGATCAGCGGTGGACAGCCGGTTGGCGGGGGAAGTGGGAATTTCCCGGTGGCCTGAGGGTCGTGTTGGCCGGCGCTGTTACCGGTCGACTTTACCAGCGATAATGTAACGAGCAGGACTCGAGCTGACGGACATGTTGCATCTCCACACCTGTGTGTGACGCTACCTGGCAGAACTGCTGCGGCTCCAGACCGTTTTTCTACACCGAGTCTGCCTTTGATGATGGTCACCGATAATAATTATGATCTGTTGTTGTTGTTGTTAATAATACTTGTACTTTACTGTCTTTGTACTTCGTGTTTTTTTTTCATGTATTAAAGATTTAATTCGCCTCTACAAGCAAAATGCTGGTGTGATCAGGCCTCAACACAAAAGGGTAAATTGTGCCGTTCCAGTGTAAAAACAACATTAACTTCTTGCTCAAATGAATATTTTTTTCCAGTGTAATGAGTGATAGCAGCATAATGTGGCTGTTTGCAGTGATGCCCTATGAGTCACCGCTGCATGGTCTCCTCTGCGGAAAAAACTTGTTTCCAACAGAGACACACAAACAATGTGAAATGAACACAAACTCACAGACGGTGAGATATGGACACAGTTGATGCACATAACGTACGACGTGATTCTCACGAACCTGTGCTGAGCTCGTGGCCGGCCAGTTCATAAGACGCTTTCTGTCTGCTGTTCATAGAAACTCTGGTCTACAAACGCACTTTCATAACGTGACCGCAAAAACCATAGGATTACACAGAGTTACATTACATAGATGATAGATGGATTACATAGTTTCAGTCTCATCCACATGAACACTTTGTTTGTGCTGCTGTGTGCTCTTTTGTTCTATTGTATTCTATTCGGGAACTTAAATTCCCACCTGAACTACCACTAAAAACCAGTAACTACTAAGATATATTGAGATAACGGAAAAGCTGAGGTGTGTGGAGGTTTGAGAAGACACAATAACAGAAACAATTTTAAACTACTGGGCAGGTTAAACTTTCGTCCCTGTGTCGGTCGCAATGAGATATTAATGTGAAGTTTATGTCCCTTCACTACAAAGTGTCTGATTATTTTAACTGCATGAGTTGGACTTGATGTTTTCACCAATTCAAGTGAAACGATTTTTTGTATTTTTGTTACAGATCCGCTAAAACAGAATGAATGCACTTATTTTACTATATTATCTTCCCATGTATAGTCAGGGGTTAAATTGGGCCAAATCGCCACATCACGCTTATATTTTTTTAAATCTCACAGTAAACCTAACAGTATATGGGTCTTGATGAGTAATTCTGTAGACTGCAAAGACGGAGATTTAAGGCCGTTTCTATACCAAACCAACGTACACAAGGAGCTTTATAGGTTACTGCTATCAGCTATCAGACGTCATGAGATGCATCAGGCGCAAATAACACGATCTGACCTTCAGAGAAAATTGTTTTGCTACATGGTGAGTTTTCAAAAGATAAATTCTGAGTTAGCGTTTAACATTTATGTGTATTTATGAAGCCGTGTTGAACCAAACATGTTCTTGTCCCTCTCTTTTGGTTTCTGGCCATTTCAATATGAGATACAGAAATACAGTTAGAAAATTAGGCAATTCACTTATTGTCGTTATGCTTGATCTTTTTTTTATTAAGCATAAATACAACTATTTACTGTATATATCAGTTATTTCTGAACAATTCGTTATTCTCCCAAGAGGAAACATTTAAAAATATACTGTATATAATATGTATTTTTCATCCAGCAGCTAGCCAAGTTATTTTATCTTATCTCAATTCACCTTAAAGTATGAAAACCTACGATTAACAAGATGATTTCTTTTAGGTTGTTTCCAATTTGGAACACACACAAATTGATTATAGATTGCTTCCTGAACAGTTCAGTTCAGTTCAGTTCAGATGGATTTATTAGGATTTTAAGTTTTGGAACTCATGCTTAAACATTACACGTATCTCCTATCAGAGAATACTTTGTTTGGTCCGTATGTTTTCAGACCACAAAATGAAGTGGTCTGAAGTGTCGCATCTACCTGGCAAACTTTTTGGCAGTGTGCTCAGCCTCACGCTGTTTGTTGCCTAACACTAGTTGTGAACTTAGTGCAGGGAGCACAGGGTCCACTTTGCTATTCTTAGCACTCTTGGAATGCTGTTTCTCCGTCCTGTTATTTTGTTTGCTCTCTCTCTCTCTCTCTCTCTCTCTCTCTCTCTCTTTCCATTTCACTCCTGTTAGGAAACTTGTGTTTGGCCTGGCTGCTCTTATCCAGGATAACAACCAGCCCCCGAGGCCTGTGACGTGCCGTTGAACTGTTGTGGAGGAGGAGTCACGATAAGGTGAATAACAAGCAGCCCAGTGCTCACTTTTAAAAGGAAATCCCAGAGCACTGTCAGGAAGTGTATTGCAGTGTCATCTTTAGTCAGGTTCATGAGAATTTCATCTTCAAAAACAAATTTCAAGTAAAGAAAGATAATATAAAAGGGGACAGTGTCATCATTTACTTCCTCTGTTGCTTAAGAAGTAGTAAAGCCACGTGTGTGAGCAGGTTATTACATGTTCAAATACACATTTTGGAAAAAGGTGTGTGGGGGAAAAGAGTGAGTAACACTAGGCCTCACAGTGCTTCCATAGAAGACTGTGTTTATGTAGGGCAGCTGTGAAGTGTGAATATAGAACATGCAATGTTTATGGAAGACACATCCAATCTTCCCTGGATCGCTAAAAGTTAAAAGGAAAATACTGGTGTTGTGTTTTAGAGAATATCTGAGTATGAGCCCATATCTGAAAGTATCTGTTGTGTTGTTGCTCACATTTAAATCGTCTTTACGATGGTTATTTCCAATGTTGAGTGAGTGTAGAAATTATTTTTCAGGTCAACTCAGGTTCTGGGACATGGGAGAACATTTCATTGAATTTTCCAATATTTACATATTAACATTAACATGTTATCTTTTATTAAGCGTATTGAGAATCTGTCTTTAGTGACTCGAATGGTTCTTGGCATTGGGAACTAGTTTTTGTAGCAGGTGAAATCCTCTATTTTCTAAGAGGGCGGATATGCACAGTATCATTTTAATCTCATGGAGATCAAGATCGTTTTTTGCAAGAGAGACCTCAGTACAGCAGATAAAAAGAAAAACAAACATGGCCAGATGTAATAAATCACGTAGGAACATAGCCAGGCATAACAAGAGTATTTTAGAGATGCAGGCATCAATAAATAGAAAAGTTACAAGCTTAAAATCAACATTCAAGGTTTGAAATCCTCTATAATTCATTCTATTTATAAGGTGAAAAATAGTCAATCTTAATTGGAAATATTTGACTTTACTCTATAAAAATATGGCAGATATATTCTGCAGGTATAAAACAGCAAAGGTGATTTCTCATGCACTAACTGAAGACAGTATAAGTTACTATGTAGTGTACACTGCATTGTCACAAACAGGGCTGCACGGCCACACGAAGCGAGCCGATAAACAAATGTTAAATTAAAATAAATAAATAAATCTGCAAGAAGAGCTTTAACTAACAATGGCACGTGTAATCTGTAAGATCAGCAGTGTAAGCAAAATGAGCGTAATGTTGTATAATGCAGCACCACAAACCAAACGCCAACCAAAACCAAAAACGGGTGCGCCTCAGGGAGGAGAGAGAACCAGATCTGAGCTGCAAAACACACACAGACACACACACACACACACACACACACAGGGCCAAGGTGTGTCAGGATTACTAATGAGCCCAGGTGCCGACGACCCTTTGCCACACCCACCCGCCCGCCCGCCCTCCATCTAGTACCTGCAAAGAAAGCAGCCACACAAAGCCAGCAGCAGGTACACAGGGCGGACAGGGTCGTATCAGTATATGACCCAGATGCAATATGATATTAGCATGCTAACATGTGCTAATTAGCACTAAATACAAGTCCAGCTGAGGATGGTGGGAATGTGATTAGTTTTTAAAGTGTTCAGTCACAAATTTAAATGTTGGGTGTATCTAACCTTTTAATTTTTTACCATATAAAAACTAAATAATTTAAATACAATCTAAACTGTGAGTTTTCATGCACCAAACTTTTCCAAAAGCCCAGGGAATCACATACCGTACTTGAACATTTAATGTGAGACTCATTCCTGTTAAGTGTAATCATTGTCCTCTGGCAGTATCTACAAGTTCTCAAGTCATACAGAATGTCCTGATAGCCTGTTGGTTGTGTCAGATTGTTTTCCTTGTTCCTTCTCTTCTTCCTCCTCCTCCTTCTCCTCCTCCTCCTCCTCCAAAAACACTGGCTGCCTGGAGTTCTTGGTATCCAGCAGAGTGATCACATGTCTCCCAGGCTTGAGTAAATCACACAGCACAGAGCAGGATGGGCCGGACAAAGGAAAAACAGGCTGATAGTGAGAGAGGAGAGAGGTGGTAGGGGAAGGGGGCAGGGTGGCATAGAGCACGTGTTTGAAGTAGCCCTGCTCATACCCATCCAGATGAGCCAGAGCACGTGGATGGGGGAGGAGGGAGTGGAGTGACGGCTGGAAGGGAGGGAGGGAGGAAGGGAGGAAGGGAAGCTGTCCGAGTGGAAAACAGGCACCTCTGTAGCAAGAGGCAACAACAGCACTGGACCCAAGCAGTCAGACGAGCACACAGGTTGTATACAAAGCTGAACGTTAGTCAAAAGGTATTTGGAAATAAAAAAAAATAAAAGGTGAACAGAAGACTCTATGAACTGACTGGTAAGTTCAGCTTTGACGTGCTGCAGGGCTGTAGCCAGGATTTTAGAAATACTGGGGTCATGAGTCCAAGTCCTTAGAAAAGCATCACCCTGGGCATAAAAAACAAAGTCGCAAAAAAGGCAGTTTCAAAGTCTTCTACACACTGCCGCGAGTAAAACACTTTTTGTTGCTGTAAAAGTAGTTCAATTTAAACATGTCTAGTTCTAAAAACACTGGAAAATACCCAGAAAAATAATTTTATTCTCACAAAAAATAAAGCAGAAATGATCCCAATGGTATCCCAATATCTGGTAGCTTTTCAGCTAGGCTGTCACGGTCACATGTTCTTTTTGATTGAATATAACACCAGACAGAATAGCAGCAGTATGCTACAGTAAGCTAATGGAAGGGGTTACCATATTTTAGCTGATTGTTTCACCTCCACCTCTTTGCCTGGGCCTGAACTTAACCTCTCTCAAAAGGTGAGTAACTCCTGATTTAGAGCTCATCTGATATTTTTTTTTTGGGGGGGCTGTATCTCATAAACGTGTGGTTATGTTAACCGGCGTGAGTTTTTGGTTTCAAAAACAATAACAGGCTAATTTTTAGCTTAATGTCTAATGTTACAATCACACAACGTCAGCAGAATGAGAAGAATGCGGGAAAACACCAGTTATTCAACTTGAGAGTGCTCACACATCATTCTTGAGGTGGTTAGCCACAGTGCTAACCTTAGTCACACCAGAAAACATGACCTGATTGTAGCAGATTGTTACCAAGTTAAACTAGATTCTATCAATGACTGTATAGCTATGAAATTACGTGCATTGATTGTATTAGCATTACTGGATTTTATTTTCATATAACCGGCACTGGTGATTAATCTGCAGCCATTCTACCAACGGCTTGTTGACATGCCTGTAGTTCATTGTTACAGTCAGTACTGGCTCAGCAGGCTTTTTGTAGCCAAGGGTTATTACACCTCATACTCTGTTGAACCCCAGTAGTTGTATGTGGCGCCAACATTAGCTAGCTGAGTTCACAACTGTTAGCCTAGCTCTAAAGTCTCCAAATACACTCAGTCGTCTGGGGAGAGCCGACCTGATCTTGACTAATGTTGCAAACTGCAGACATGTTAACAGCGGCGGCGAGAGAACAAAGATGAAGTGAAACTTGAATTGAACATAGTGTTTCAGGAGCACCCTGTACCAATTTCCCCCATCTGAACTGATAGTTGTTTGACCTCCGTTTAGTAATTTGTCACACTGACAAATTTTGATTATTTATGTGAGTGGGTGTGGAAATTCTGGAAGTGAACGATATGAGATGCAGGGACTCTGCCAGAGCTTCGGGTTGAGTGAATTAACAGCCCCGCTCAGCAAGGTGAAAGATAAATCAACATCACTGGAACTTTGTTGTAAATTCGCTGTATTTTTCAGTGCTGCAGAGGCTGCAGCGTGTTTGGCGCTGAGCCATGCTGACACATTACATGCTGCCGGAGCACACCTGCTGGGTTTTGGTCTCCTTCTCCTTTTTCTTCTCCTCCTCCTGCT
Organism: Seriola aureovittata; assembly: GCF_021018895.1. Classification (NCBI taxonomy): domain Eukaryota; kingdom Metazoa; phylum Chordata; class Actinopteri; order Carangiformes; family Carangidae; genus Seriola; species Seriola aureovittata. The sequence continues at coordinate 23,784,154 of NC_079379.1, read as the reverse complement.
CAAACCCCCCCCCCCCCCCCCCCCAAAAAAAAAAAAAATCTATACCCAACCCAGTTTCCTGGCAGTGTGGTGAGAGAGCCGTTGGGCTGCGTGTTTGTTTGCGTTCCCTCGGCTTCCTCTTTTCACTGAGTGCTTCAGCAGAGCAGAGATAGTTAGAGCGCCCCCCCCCCCCCCCACCCCCACCCCCACCCCCACCCCCGGCATCCACGCCTCAGCATGGTGCTACATGCCAAGCGACCTGAGACGCTCCCTGACTCGCAGTTCAATCCACTGACTTTTATTGGCGTGACTGTTTATCACAAACACCGTGGCCAAAGCACGTAGCACGGCAGTTTATTCATTCAGGCCATGATGAGGTGGCGAGTTGTTTGGTTTGATAGACAAATCAATCATTATCCTGACAGATTAAAAAAAAAAAAAAAAAAAAAACATCATATCATTACTCACAATTATAGCTTTTAGAGCATGGATTACACAGTACTACACAATAATCAATATTTATAATAAGGAGAAAAAGCTCCAAGCTTGAGATCACGTATTGTCTGCATGTTTACCAAAGATTACAGCAGCAACTGTCAACACTGAGTCTTTAAATTCTGTTTGGATTTTCTAGGCTTTTAAATTCTTGTTGTTGGATCAGATGGCGCCGTGCTTGATACGTTTTGTGAGTTCTTTTGTGCCAAATGTTGTTGTTGTGTGTATTTCTGTCTTTTTCACACAACTAATGGACAAGGATTGTATTTCAAGGAGCCCCTTCCCAGAATGCACTGGATGACAGGCAGGGAAAAGGCCCGGTCTGCTCACACCTGTGGGAAATTTACTGTCTCCACTTGACTCGACCTGTGTTTGGATTGCGAGAGGAAATCGGAGCGCCCAGAGGACACCTACACAAACACACAGAAACATGCAAACTATAGCAGAGAGCCACCTGCGCGGCTGATCCCTCATCAAAACAACACAATTAAAAAAATATAGAAGTGGACACATTATATAATCCGCTTCTTACTCAGACTATAGACAGTAGTTTATTGTAACTGTGGCTCTATGAGCACAGCTGGAGTCTGCCAGCTGGTGCTGTATGCCTAAACATTACTCATTTTAGAGCATGTACAAAGTGTTTTCCAAAAATAACTATTCAAGATAAAAACAAAATGCATTTACTGTACATATCACTGCCAAACACAGACTCATTTTTACGAGTGAATAGACAAGCACAGCTGGAGATATCAGGGAATCAACTCCCGTCTCCACCTGAAGCATAAATGAATCTTTATTTACTCATTCTTCTTTTTCCTTAAAGGAACAGTTTCACATTTAGGGAATTACGCTTAGTCAGCTTTCTTGCCAAGAGTTATATAAGAAGATTAAAATAAACATGAAGTTACAGCCAGCAGACGGTTAATGTAGCTTAGCACAACTTTCTTGTCAAATAACCAGCGAAGAAGAAACTGCAGCCAGGTCAGGTTTCAGGTTTTTTGTAAGGAATAAACAAATGGCAGACAATGTGTGTTAATGGGTTACCTTTAGCCAGAGCTAGGCTAGCTGTTTCCCATCTTTTTGCTAAACTAAGCTAACCAGCAGTTGGACATGGCTTCATATTTACAGATTTTTATGTTTATTTCCCAAAATGTCAAACTATTCCCTAAAAAAAACTATAAGAAGTACATTCAGAGTTATACTATGAATGTGTGAGTAGCTGGTGTTTATTTAAAATAGTTTAAATATAATATTTGAATTGTAAGAAGTTAGCGTGACAGAGAATAAGGTCCATGTGGAAAATAGTTAACTGCTCTTGTCTTAGCCGCATGGCATATTTTTAGAATAAGCCTGGACACTCAGAAATTTCACAATCACCAAAAGCTTTACACAATTTGCATATTTTCAACACACCACAAATATCTCCATGTGAAATGGATAGAGGAGAGTTCCAGTGTTCGTAGGAACCATGAAAATGGATCGTTCTAAGCCTTTGTAATTTAAAAACAAAACAAAAACAAAGGTACTGACAGTGACAAACAAATTAATTGTCACTTCTTTTGTTTTTCTTTTTCTATATATTTCCGTATCCTAAATACTTTGGCAATCCCCTGTATTTTTCCCTCTAGAACCACAAGGTTGACATTTACGGTTCTGAGTGAAATGTCTCAACAACTGATGGATAGATTGTCATGTCATTTGGTGCATACATTCATGCTCTCCTCAGGATAAACCTAATCCTGACTTTTCTAGCATTGGCGTCTGCATGCTGCATGAGCTAACAGACAGAAGTTCCTGTTTACGCTGTAACCATGGATGTACAGACAACAGTCATTGGATTACTTTAGACACCGCAGACAATGTCTAAACATAATGATCTGAAATGACACATCTATTTTATATGGTTTCTATGCAGATTCATAGGCATCTGTCTGCACCGGACACCAAAGATACCACCATCAATAGAAAGGTGCTGATTCCAGGTGTGTGTGTGTGTGAATGATGTTTCAGTTTAACTGTGAATCCGAGAAGGAAATGTGTGATTTTTTGATGCAATACTGTGAAGCAGATTTTGGACCCATTTCAGATGGGTTTACATATATTCATTCTGCACAACATCTTCACCTCCTACACAACATGTAAATTATTTCCTGCTGGGTCAAACTATCCTATTTCTTTTTTTCTATGAATAGATTTTACTACACTTTCTAATAAAACTCCATGACCTAGATTTGATTTAAGATTCATCAGCTGCTACAAGTTTTTAACTCTTGGAAGTATTTATATTTAATTTCTTGCCAAGAGTTTGAGGAGATCAACACCACTCTCCTATCTTTTAAATATAAGGCTCCAGCTACAGTCAGTATGGTTAGTTTGGCATAAAGACCACAAATAGGGAGACATCTAGCCTGCAATGCTAACGACATCTGCCAACCAGCAGTTCTAAAGATCAGTAATTTACTTGTTTTATCTTAATCTGTATAAACACTGAAGTGGAAAAACAACAATTTACCATAATGTTTACAGGAAACATTAGGATTTTTATGGTGTGTTATCAGTCAACACATATTGTACATTTCCTAACTGGCCAATCTCCAACTTAGTGTATTCCTTAACAGCACACACAACCATTAACAAATATGAGGCGGTGAAAGACATTTACAGTGATGATGCTTTCGAGCTTCGGAGAAAAACAGACACAGATGTGAATACTAATTAACTAAGTTAAATTCATATTTTATGAATTGTTATACTGGCTCCACCATAAAAAAAAGAAGCAGGATGTTAAAGATTCATTGAGGAGCACAATCAGCCCCTGGGGGTAACAATACAAATGAGAGCAGATACCTAATGAGCTCTGGAATATACATGATTTACCAAGAGATGGCCTAAAGAAATTAGTCATCACAAACATGTTGATCAATAAGAACCCAGACAAAGGTTGTGAAGGCGATTAATGTTTATTAAAACTGTTGGTTGGTTGCTCCACCTCTTTGGTCCATACCTCAAAATCTCAATAACTAATCGATGGGATTGCCATGAAATTTTGTACCGACATTCATGGCCCCCAGAGGAAGAATCCTATTGGCTTTGGTGATCCTTTCCCCCTAGTGCTGCTGTGAGATTGACATCTGTGGTTCAGAGTGAAATATCAGACGGATCGTCATTAAAGCTGCTACAGATTCAAGTTCTCAAGAGGATATATTCTAGTGAGTCTGGTGATCCTCTAACTTTTCCTCCAGCTCCGCGGGCAGGTTGATATATTTGGTTAAAAGAGAAATGTCTGGACAAATATTTTGGATGAGATTGGATTGCCATGAAATTGGCCATACAATGCATGGTCCCCAAAGGATGCAGTGCAACACCTTCATCCCCTGACCTTTCACCAGTTTTATCTGGTAAAGCGAATGATTAGAGGTCTTGTGGCCGAAACGATCTCAACCTATTCTCAAACTTTAAAAGAAGCCCGGCTCGCTGGCTTGGAGCCGGGCGTGGAATGCGAACCGCCTAGTGGGCCACTTTTGGTAAGCAGAACTGGCGTTGCGGGATGGACCTGTGCGCCATTCATTAGCCACCTACGGGCAATTTAAAGTCACCAATAAACCTAACCTGCATGTCTTTGGATTGTGGGAGGAAGCCAGAATACCTGGAGGAAATCCACGTTCGAACCCACAGCCTTCTTGCTGTGAGGTGACGCCGCCAACCACTGCACCACCAAAGTACTTTGGTTTGTGACCAAAGACCTGCAAAACGAAGCTTATCTAGCCGTAACTATCAGTCACAAACGTAGGCTACCTTGTGCTCGGTGCTAATTTGCTAAATGCTAATATATAATATATATCTGCTGAATATATCAACATGATAGAATTATCACTGAGAACATGCTGATGTTAGCATTTAAATGTCTGTCCATCGTTTGGTGCTGGTTAGCTAGCAGTAGGTCAGTTAGTGGTTTTTCTGAAAAAGCTGTCTGGTACAGCTGGAAGTGAGGCCGAAGAGAGCGGCAAGAGTGAACTCAAACGTTAAAATTGTGGGCTGTGACACTGAAACAGTGAGCTGAAAGAGGTCACAATGAGCAAAATACAGAGTTGGTAATAATTCCCCATGGATTCATCACTACTAGCGACCCGTTTCACATTTTACAGTTGTTTGATTGATAGAAATATTAATTAGCGCAGCTCTAAATATTTTATCTGTTTTATTAGAAAAATTAAGAGCAGCACCGCGGGGGCGTGGCTTGTGGTCCAACACTGCTTACATGCACTCCTCCTGGACGTTTTTGTTTTCACACCTCGCCTCAAACACGACAAACAGCACTGAGAAAAATACCCCTCGCTCTCTGTTTGCTGGCTTTGTTCCACAATTAGTGTGTGTATGAATCATCCTGAAGGGCTCATTTTGTGACGCTGTTGCTGCTCTTGTTTTCATCGTGGTGATAATGATGAGGAACAGGAGTTATTAATACACACATTTCCTTTGGGGGACCAGTCTCACACGGTTAAAGCGGAACTTGACAGTGCTCTGGATTTTCACAAGCTGCCCACGATTACTGTTGTTGCTTTGTTGTTGCTCAGCCACACTTGAGGGTAAATGGCTGTAATGTTTGGGATCACTAGGCACTTAAGAGACACTAAGTCTAGCCGTGATATTTTTAAAGAATGGTCACTGAAATTCATTGAAACTAAATTCTAACAATGAATGTCAGCGGGATATATATTGTAACTGAGTCCACATATGATCTTGAAGCTTTATAAACAACAGCAAAGATCAAGAAAAAGGTGCTGAAATCAAATTCATTAATTCACTGTTTCCTCTAAACTGACTAGCAGATGTGTCCTGTGTCTAATAATTTATCATTTAATAGAGAGTAATGTCTTGTCAGCTAACCTCACCACCACACCACTCTGTCCCCAGACATTAAGAAGATAGAAACAAGTTTGGAAAATTGTTAAATTATACTGGCAGAGTTTGATTGTTTTCTATACAGAGGCTTGTTTTTGATGTTGTTCTCATTACAGTGACTGATGAGGAAACATCCTAAAGTAAACGCATGTCCATTTGGCTGAAGGATCCCTGCTGTTGTTCTTCTAAACAACTCCACCCCCCCTCCCTTTTTCTATTTCCCAGTGCATTGTGGGATGACAAATAAACAAGTCCAGGCGGAGGAGGAGTCCAATACTCAGCCTCCACACCAGGGATCTGTGGCAGATCCCTGTGTTTCTCGAAGCCGGCTGAAGCACCAGTGCTGAGTCACTCGGACTGTGAATCAGTCTGCACATTCAAAAACACTACATGTCGTTCTGCACACATCTGTGTGTCCAGGCAATGTACGTCACAATACATCCATACACACACTTAAAGACAAGATGACACGGAGGAAACCTGGTCTGTGGAGGAACAGATAGTACCAAAATACAGGAAGAAAAAGAAAGAGAACATGTTAAATAAGAAATAAGAACATGTTGCTTACAAGGGAAATGTTGAAAGGATGAATTAGAGCCAGGATAATAAATATTTGAATCAGAGTTTATACCCAAATATCTGAATTTAAGGGATTCTTATCAAAAATAATATAGCCAACATATTGCTACTAGGTTTTTTAAACTCTCAGTAATTTTTATCTGCCTCAAAAATGCAATACAAACCCATCTGGGAAAAAAAGGGCAATAAACAAAATGCAAATATGAAAGAAATATTCACAAAATTATATGAAACATGGAGTATAAGAGAAAAGTCTACAGCGATGCTAGTGGCTCTGTGAAGCTGCATTCTGCATGCTAACATGCTTGCACTGACTATGCAAACAGGCTGATATTTAAGTAACGCTAATCTGTCTTAATTTAGCATGTTAGTATGCTAACATTTGCTGAATATAAAGTATTGCTGAGGCTGATGGGGACATCATTAGTTTTGCATGTATTTTTGTCTTAAGTATTGAATAAATCAAGTGTGACCTGATGGCGCTAGATGAAAAGTCAGAGATCACTCATGTTTTTACAGTTCATTCTTTGTGGAACATCAATGTTTGTACAGAACATTCAATAGCTTTTGAGATCTTTCACTCAAAACCACAAATGTCAGGGAACCACTGTAGTTAAGGGGTTTAGACGCCAACAGTGAACCGCAAAACCGCCAACGCCAGCTTGACCCAGGACTATCGTTGCATCTGTGTCTCCTGTTGTTTCCCGTTATCTCTCTACAGCCTGTGTTAGGATAAGCAGGATAAATTTGGTTCTATTGTAATCCAATCAATAGTTGTCAAAGACATTTCACTAAAAACCAGAAATGTCAACCAGAATCATTATGGTTCATTTACTGGGGGCCATGAATGCCTGATCAAAAGTTAATGGCAATCCAGTCATCAATTGAATGATGTTGATATTTCAGATTGGACCAAAGTGGTGGACTGACCGATCGACATGACAAGAGTTAAATATAAAGTTAACATATAATATTCAGTTTTGATTAGATTTGATTTTAACCTCTTAAATATTAAATGACATTTTCCTAATATAAACAGATTACAAATATGTCCAAAATGAAGAAATGCAAAATAGGTATGAAACATAACATACAATATGTAAACAACAGATTTGAGATCATAAAAACAATATATATGTAGACATATAACAAGCATATATAACACATATACAAGGAAATTTACGTGCAAAACAAATTGCTCTATCAATCTCGATGTACACTAGAGACTATCAAGATAATAACACCAACTTTGGATTCCCGGTGGGGAAGTGGGAGTCTGTCCTGCTGCTTCAGCACACTGTCACCATGGCGATCCCTGGGGAAAGGTCATGAGCCACCCGGCTGGGATGTTTGGAGGTCTGCAGATTGGCTATTGATGCTGATGACACAAGACTCGCTGGCACATACTGGTCATCCTTCAGCTGGCTCATTGTCAAACGTTGCTCTTTCAGAGGATCATTGTCACAAAGCTCTTCAGCTCCCTGGTTGTTTTTCCGTGCACAATACAGCCTCGACTGATAAGTTTCTCTGAAGGCTGACAGTATTGTTTTTTTTTGGATCAAAGCTGCTAATAGGTGACATTTCATATTTTTAATTTAACATGTTAATGTCAGAAATTACGACTACTGAAACTCACAGTAATAAAATTCTATTAGGTGAGTTAACAGCTCCTTGTGCTCCTCATGTGCAATTTCAATTTCAATCCAGAAGAGCACTCCTGGTCCATTTTAAAACAGTAAAAAGCATTACCCAAATTTTACAAGTGTTTAGTTAACAAGACACATCACCCACTTAGCACTTGCTCATTTATTTCTGCACATTTTACTTTCATCTAAAAGGCCTTGATTTCAGATTTTTGCCTGTTTGTTTATATTTAATCCGTCATATTTAATCTCTGGTAACATATCTTCCTTCAGTGTAAACAACTACATATGCCTGTGGGAAAATATTTAAAATTATTCAGGCTTAAAAAAAAAACATGTTTGTTCTCCATATGAAGGCTGGGCAAATTTGATGAATTATGGTTTTGAGGTGGTGGAGCTAGAGTGAACAAAGAGCAAAAAACATAAAAATTTTTTATCAGAAGGTATCAGCGCATGTATAATGTGTAGAGAAACATTCAATTAAAATAATAACACAAGGCAAATTAGCATCAGCTCAACCAGAGAAACAAGGGTTATGTGGGTGAAAATTAATAATATATCAAAATATAATGACAGAATGAATTGCTTGGCATGATTTCACATAACGTGTACTGCCACTGTAATTTTAAAAGCATTACGGGGTGACACAACCTTCCTCTCTCATTGATACGCAAAGGTATGCAGTAAGATTCCAGTGCTGGAGGCCTGCATGTGTATGACCTTTTACAGTTAATGCTCACAAGATCGCCACCTGCATGTAGGACAGCGGAGTTCAACTATGATGAACTTTGACACGCTGAATTTCCATGTGGCAAAGCATCTTCAAAGTGCTGACCTGAATGTCCATCCAACTGAACAGCACTGAGCTGCGAGGCGATTTTAAGCTTAGTGGCCACAATCGGAATTGCAGGTCACGCGACACTGTCTTGACTTTTCCCATACAAAAATCAATGGCTGTAAACCAATGAATTCATTTTGCATCACAAACTGTCAGAAATGACTGATATTATTAAAAATGTATTCAATACGGGTAATAAAAATGTAAAAGTCCATAGCCAGATCACACTTTTTACACTGCCAGCAGATTTTGCCTTTCTGTTCAGGCTCACAATTGCGGGGAGCAATGTCATCACTCGTAGTTAAAGAGCACACACACACAAACACAGGGGAGAAAGAGTGAGCTGTTAGCAGCCGTGCAAACTCTCCTCCCCGGGTTGGAGCTCCTGTAAGTGTCGGAGCCTCTGTGCGAGACACATCGGTCTGTGATTGTGTGTTTTTAAAACTTATTTCGGGGGGTTGCGCTCACTCTTGCATCCCGGCGTAACTGCGGTGTTTTTGGTTTAACAACACTGCCGTTTAGAGTGTTTGTGCTGTGAAAGATGGAAAAGGACCTGCGGAGTCATGTGACCCGGGTGTGAATGCCAATTGTAGCCTTTTCCATTGATGACAAAAACCTAATGTTAGCGGGTCTTAGTGGGTTTTTTGACCAGTGGAAAAGGGGCTTTTATAGAGTTATTTTTGCAATGTAGTATCCTGGTCTCTTGATACATACATGTTTGCACTATCCAGGTATATATTCTCTAAACTGTTACATACAAGCCAGTATTCAAATAATGGCTGAGTCTCAAAAACCAGCCGGGAGCATGTCAAATATATAATTAAACCTGGGTTAAAAAAAAATTAAAATTAAAAAAAAAACATTGATGGAGGTGTAATTACCTGTAGCCTACCACAGCAGCTCACAGGGTTAATTCAGTATAATGTCCATTTCCACAGCACTAATTCCATCAGTTATGCAGTACTCTTTTGGTTTCATAATTTATTTCCGGCCATTTGTTCTTGACTGTACTCCTGCTGAATGTTAAGCTACCTTAGACAAAAACTACTCATCCTAATATTTTTTCCCATTAAAAGCCTTCCCATAGATGGAAGTGTGCATTTCTTTTAATTCACGGAAGCAGACAAAGAGGAGTGCTTGACGTGATGCACGCCGTCTCTATCATAGAACAGGTCAACACAGAGGAAGCTTTGATTTAAATTAACCAACTCACTGACGACGATATATATTGCACTTCATTGAAGTGGCGTGGTTTGAGGTCAATCATAGATTAACTTTTTTAGTGCCACATAGCACAGCCCATTCAACAGATATCTAAAAGATTCACATGCACAGATACCACCGTGGCAGCGGAACATAAAAATGTTAGATTCACATAAGTGATGCTGACAGTCGGTCTGGTTGCACCTAATCAAAGCCGAGAAAATCAACTTGACTTCTAAACGCACTCTGCTCACTGTTGTGATCCGACAGAGGCAGAACAGTCACCTCTGGTTCGACACGCAGGTGTCACACACAACAAAAATACATACATCACAGTAGGGAGCTCAACACTCAGGGTTTCATACTGATTGCAGCGATGTAGATTAGTTTTAACCGTTTGCATCACAAGCTGAGGCTGTACGTTTGACGTTCGGTTGTATTGGTAAGCTGAAGCTGCGTAAAACATTATCAAAATTACACAGAATTTGTTTTTGCTACATACTTAATTAACCTGGAATACTAAAATATTTTTTCCAAATTTGTCTTAATTTTAAGGACAACAGCTGACAATACAGTCTAAACTCAAGGTCCTCTTACACTGGCCACATCACTGGCCACATCACACAGTCTTCATCAGAAGTATACTGTATATTGTCAGCCTACAAAACAACACAAATCATGGTTTGGTGTTTCTCTTGGATCCATGTCAGAACCTGTGTGTAATGCTTTGGTATTGTTTATGCTATCAGCTGATCTTACCAGCTGGCGGGAAGAGCAACCATTGACATTGTGTTACCCGTAACTGTTAGTTTGAGTGATTGTTAAAAGGAGCTATTTGTGCTACAGAGTCAATGTTAGCAATGACAGCTGTTTACCTACCAGTCTGAAGGATACTTTTTTGAGTTCAGCAAGTTAGCGCCTTGTAAACCCATCGCATCACTTTCCGATACCGAGTCACTGTAGCGTTCAGGCTGCCCTGAAGAAGTAGCATTAGCAACAACAGTAGCATATTATAACCACTTGCACTGTAAATGCAACCATGACTGAGGCTCTTGGAAAGACTGGTAAAGAAACAGCTGTTACTGCTAATGTTTGCTATGTAGCAATTGGAAAATACTTAGTAATAGCTCCTTTAATTGTCAATGTTTTTCTGTTTTTAGCTTTAGTACCAGTTTGTCAGTTGGTCAGTCCACTATTGAAATATTCATCAAATCTAAAAAGCCATACATTTTTGTACAGACATTCATTTTCCCCCTCATAATGACTTGTAATATCTTTGGTATCTAAGATATGATTTTGCCCTTATCAGGTTTTGGCTTTACTGCCCTACTTTTGACAGATGTTTGATTCCAGTGTCTTTTTAGAATATTGTTTTTAAGTATTTCCTGTAAATGAACAATTATACTCAAAAAACAAAGATGGCAGTATGTTTTTCAGCTTTGAGTAGTGCAGGCATTTCTTTCAGGCTGCATACAGAGCAACCTTCACCAATAAGATCAGAAAGTCAGAATGTAACCTCAGAGGGGAAGCGGAGGACAAAATAAAGCAAAACACTGGCTCTGGAAACTGAGGGGAATGTGTGTCGCCCCCACAATACCCAGTGGAAATTACACCGTTGCCTGCAAAACCTCAGCATGTTATCATCATTGCCACTCTGAGCAATTTAGCATACTGACATTAGCCTTTAGCTGAAAGCATCACGGTGCCTGAGTACAGCCTCACAGAGCCACTACGACTGTAGAGTGTCAAAACACATACAGCCAAAGTGTCTGTTGGATAAATCAACAGCATCTGAACCAAGTTTGACTCCTCAGTTTCGAGCAGATCCATGCCATTAGTCTTGTTAACGTTAGTTACTTAAGTCGTTAATGTCAGGTGACACTTGAGCTTAATTATGCAAAAAGCAGAATGTGACAATATGAAATTAATTTTGAAAAATGGAGGGACGTGTCCCCACGCCCTGTCCCCGGCAGAAATTATATGGTGTGTATCCATCATATGCACCCATTGGTGACTGAATGTTCAGAAACACAGACACTATATAAAGCAGTGTTTCCCACCTTGACTGAACTTCTTCAAATTTGGCACAAACGTTCACCTGGACTCAAGGACGAACTGATTAGATTTTGGTGGTCAAAGGGTCAAGGTCACAATGACCTCAGAAAACAATTTTTAGCCATAACTCAAGACTTCACGCATCAATTATGACAAAATTTTACATGAATGGTTCATATTTTATCTGACTGGATAAACAGGGATGTGACCTGAAACTAGACAAACGTGAGGCAGCGATTCTAGTTGAAATTAATTTTTTCTTATTTCTTTATCAAATGTAAGTCAAGATAGTAAACGCATACTACACCTTGAAGAACAGTCTGCTTTTATCATGCACTACTTAAGTAGAACACGATTCCACAAGGGTTAAATAGCAAATTATTAAGAAGGTGATGCACACTGTTTGATTAATTGCTTTCCACAGCAATGAACTGTTGATTATCCACAGGCAACATCCCCGCATGCTGTTTGTATTATGACCCACTTCTACCTCCAATTTCAAAAACACTCAGGCAATGTAGGGCAGCTGTTACGCCGCTCCAAACCACTCAGCCAGCACAACAATGACACACAGCAACATTGTGTAGTTGGGCAGTATTTTATCAAAGCAGGATGATTTGTTCCAGCAGGTACCGAGCCTGCGGGGACTAAAACAGATGGAGATTCAGTGAGAGGCGACAGTCGCTGTGGAGTTAGCAGAACACAGTTTGGCAGAGTGAAGGTGAGAAAGATCAGAAGTCAGGATGAAAAAAAATTAAATGAACCTGCTAGCAGGTGAACAAAAAGATGTTCAGTGTGAGTCCAACTAAAGTGAAATAGCACATTTCTCTCTGCTACATCTCACAGATCTGTAAATTACAAGTTGTGCCCTCCTGTAAGAAAAGTTACGTTGAGTTAAAATATTGTTCTTCATCTATTTAGCCCACAGATAGTCACACCAATGAAATCTTTTTATTTCAATTGCGTGTGCATCAAGTTTGAGATATCGTTCTATCAGTGTATTACCGTGACATTAAACAAACAAGATAAACAAATCAACAATGAACAAGCAGAGCCTCACACTTTGAATGATGACTCACATCAACTTTCTGGCTAATGTCCTACTTTGGCTTGCTGAACAAGCTACCAAACAAATATCCTTTGGGGAAAAGTGGTTCACGACATGTTGCAGGCTAGTTGGGTCAACTAGTGTAGCTCATTTTACAGCTTACAATCTTTGCTGCAAATGTCAACATTAGTCAGTTTAGATGCTTAATAATGTGACTGTAATCAACATATATGTTCACAATGGCTTACAACTAAATCCTATACTACGTGTGTACGTCTCATTTGGATTATTCTTTTATATTTTTAACATTTTTATTAAGATTTCTCCTTTTCTTAACTTACTTTTCTTCTTCTTTAACTGCAAAAATGAAAACTAACTGTAATTTTCTCTTAGGAGTTGCTTTGTTTGTTTCCAGTTTGCTCTTCGTGATTTAATAAAATGTTGTTCCAGATATGCCAGACTGATTTTGGGGTAAAATCTGTATAAAATAATTTATCAGACATCGTATTTTTATTTGATGTAGTGGAAATTGAAATAAACAGGCATAAAAAAACACAGATATAGCTTCAGTGAAGTGTTGCAAATATAGAGATTTATGTGGTAGAAGGCCACTTTGAGGGAAACTGAGGGTTCAAGAGGTTACTGGCTAATATTTGGTTGAACAGTCAATGTGGAGGATATTTTTGTTTTCCTAGTCTAAGTGGTCCTGATCTTACCCACAAGGCAACTGTGCAATAGTGAAAAGTAATTTACAGCTCAATATTAGTTGATGCCTTTGGTCATCACTTTAATCCTGATGTGTTATGAATTTCAAAGGGCAGGTTAATAGATTAGAACTAATTCAATGAATTGGACAGACGGAAGCAATATGGCGCTGCAATGACAAACACATAATGTACCATTAAGGGCAATATGAGCACTTAGGTCATCACACACACACACACACACACACACACACACACCAACATGTAGTTATCATGTTTGGATAACACGTGTGATTAGTTTACACATGGATAGGTTGGCTGTGTAAGGCAGCCATGACAATAATCTGTTGTAATTGAGGCTATTGGGGAATATCTAGCTGTTGGTTTGTGAAAGAAATATAACACATTTTCATGTAATGTTTTATCTTTATCTATTATAGTTTGACAGCCATTTCCTCCTTCCATCCTATGAAGCATATACAAATCATCATACAGCCCTACATTTCCATTAAAGTCTTAAACAGAAAAACACACACACCTTAACTAGTACTTGCCTAAACATAACGCTGCCCTTACCTTAAAACGTATTCACCCTCAAATTGTTTGATTTACATTACTGGGACCTACTTTTTGTCAACACAAAGACAAATCCCCATAATGTGACTGTATAAAGTGATTTATGTAAATGTAATATATGATAAGATATTGAATTTGAAACATGTACGTAAATAAAACGTGTAAAAAATATGTGAAATCTATTAGAAAATGGATAGAACTCAGCCTTCATTTGGATCTCAACTACACACCTGTAAAGTCACATGACTGTATCTGTACGCCATCGTGGTGACAAAATCTGTTCACGGCTCGACAAACATGCAAACGCCTCTGTGGTTTCAGTGCTGATGTCTAACATGACAGACATGACATCAGCACGACCTCAAGTCTCCATACTCTTTTCACCTTACAATATGAACATCACGCCACTCCTGTTGTTCTTTTACTATTACGTGTACAACAGATACGTATAAAGCCACAGGCACTGTTCTGCTGCATTGATTGCTAGAGATTCACTGCTTTGTTTAGTCCTTCAGGACATAACAAAGGACAGAGTGACACTGCCAAACACTTTGCATGAAAAATTCAGGTTTGATAAAACAGGAATTTGCGTACAGGGGAGCGTGTACTGACATTGAACAACCTGCGAACTTTGCTACAGCATGAATAATCCAAAGAGTAGGCACACATTATAAAATACATTCCCCAATCAATGTATGAGGAACAGCATATTAATACGTTCATGAAACTAGTTTGAGGCGACTTTGGCTTTGTGACATGGAGAATTATCCTGCTGGAAGTAGACATTAGAAGATGAACTGTGGCCATTAAGGGATGGACATGGTCAGCAACAATACTCGGAGAGACTGTGGCATTCAAACCATGATTGATTGGTATTAAGGTCCAAGAAAACAGTCCCCACACACCATCACACCACCACCACCACCACCAGCCTGGACTGTTGATACAAGGCATGCTGGGTTCATGGATTGATGCTGTTGATGCCAACTTCTGACCCTACCATCTGCTGCCTCAGCAGAAATCTAGATTCATGTCCAGTGCTGGTGAGTCTGTGTCCACTGCAGCCTCAGATTTCTGTTCTTGGCTGATAGGAGAGGAACCTGACATGATCTTCTGCTTTTGTAGCCCGTTCACCTCACCGGATGTTTTTTGTTTTTCACACCATTCTGTGTAAAAACTCTAGAGACTCGCGTGTGTGAAAATCCCAGGAGATCTGCAGTTTCAGAAACACTCAAACCGGCCTGGCTGGCACCAACAATCATGTCACAATCAAAGTCACTGAGTCATATTATTTTTGCTGCGTTCATTAACTGAAGCTTCTGACCTGTATCTGCAGGATGTTTTGCTTTACACTTCTGCTACATGATCGGCTGATTGCATAATTTAATGATTGTTGAGGTGTTCCTAAAATTGCACACATTCATTATCTCTTTTTAGGGAAATTTGTAGGCTTATTTCTTTGGTAAAAGGTAGTTCCAATGAAAAGCGTTTAGCAGTGAGCTCTGCAAGCAACGCTGCTATTTGCTTTTTGGCTGGACTGCAACAGCGGGGTACTATAATTGCGAATGTCGCTGACTGACTGACTGACTGACTGACTGACTGACTGACGATATTTCCACCACTGGTCAGCAGAGTGCCGAGCTCTACTGAACCGCTCTGGTTTCCCGGCTGCTTGGGAACTGCAGGGAAGAGGAGGAGCGCTTCCAATACACTGAGCCTCGCCTCCATTACAGCAAATACACTACTTTCATTACATGTATCATTATTACTAAAGGAGTCAGAGGAATAACTGAACATAAGACGCACCGAGCAGAGAGAGCAGTAGCGAGGGAGAGAGAGAGAGAGGTCATCGGTAATGAGGCTTCGTACTAATGACTATGACCATCTACATATCAAACAGAGGGAGTCAGACATAATGACATGCCTCTAACAGAAGTCTTTTACATTCTGGAGTTGAGGTATTGTGGCTGAAATCACAGCTCAGTCTTTGTCTTTTAATTTATGCGTTTGGTGATTTCGTCAGACGACATCACAGAAATAAAATCAGGATTTGACCATAGGTGGTCCAGACATATACTAGGTTTTGGCCTAGTCTTGTTTAAATGTAATATTCCATTACGATGAACATAAAACCTCCATAGTATTTCAATGGAGGAACAAATCTCATGGTCTCAGTTTGCTTCAACTAACTAGTTTCCCTAATTAACAGCCCAGCACACCCAGTCTGGTGTTTGCCATCACTGGTGTCCCCTCAGGGGGAAGGTGGGTGTCCATCCACAGTCATGCAAATCTTAACCAAATTTCTAGAAAAATCAGCAAACCAAGCTCTGCGGACTGATGAGAATAATAACACTTATCACACTGTCACAACAAAACCCACAACAGGGAGATGTCAATCAAACACAGTTTGTGCACACCCACACACAGTCCTGTGAAGAGGTCTAATTAGGCAAGATAACATGGAAACACCTGTGGGGGTGGACAATGTGCCTGTAGAAGTTTTTTTATGTACAAAATGAATGATTGCTTTAAAAAATATGATGTTTTTTTATTGATTAAAATACCAAACAGTATAATAAATGGTAAAAATTGCTCTACCTGGACAAGCTACAACATTAAAGCTGCTTCAGTCGTAACACAGAACTTTTACTTATAATATTTAAGTACATCTTTTCTGATAATATTCATACATTTTTTACAGAAGTAATATTCTGAATGCAGTTTTACACAATAGTATTGCTACTTTTACTTCAGTACATTTACTGAGGTACTGTACTTAGGCACAGTTTTAAGGTCTTTGTACTTTACTTGAGTACTTTCTTTGCAGCTACTTTACACTTACTTGACAGCTAAAGTTACTAGACACGTTTCACATTATAATTGTTATAAGTAAAACATGATCAGTTTATAAAATATGATATATTAATATAGATTAAACTCTGCAATAGTATATGAATGCCTCTACAACAATTTTAAAATACTA
This sequence comes from Seriola aureovittata, assembly GCF_021018895.1. Lineage (NCBI taxonomy): Eukaryota > Metazoa > Chordata > Actinopteri > Carangiformes > Carangidae > Seriola > Seriola aureovittata. The sequence goes on along the minus strand of NC_079379.1, from coordinate 23,767,146 downwards.
CTTACATGTTATTGCATTAATAGTAATGATCCACTATGATAATATAATATATAATATTATTCTGACAGGAGCAACTCTACATTATGAGCACTACACCAACATCCACCACTGACTAAAATGATCTGTATGGAGAGATAACGCCAGAGCTAACCAGAAAAAAACATGTTATTTTCTACTCTAATGAACCAGCCCATTCATGGCATCTCCAAATGTGGCCACGGCCTTGACCGCGTGGGATTTATCCTGTTAGAAGTCAGTCACCGCAGTGCTAAAAACCACCATGTGAGAAAGTTGTCTTAAACCGCCCAAGGGGTCTTCTGTTTAGACCCGAGGCGAAATGAACATGAAAATGGAGCATTTTATTACCTACACACAGAGACATGGGATACATCAATATTCATTAACACCCTTACACAACTCTGCAAAAGAGCGTGATGAGTAGATTTGTCAGAACAAGTGTATGTGGTGGTTGTGTGTGTGTGTGTGTGTGTGTGTGTGTGTGTGTGTGTGTGTGTGTGTGTGTGTGTGTGTGTGAGTGTGTCAAGTGGAGGAGGGGTCAGACTTTTGTGTTTCAAATTGGGACTGGCTGAGGAATGTGGGCTGTGAAGGGCAGGAGAACAAAAAAAGTTGGATTCACAGGGATTAGAGACAACACTGAATGACAGCTCTTTAACTCATTCATTCTCTGGAGCTCATGTTTTATTCATGCTCCCTTTAATCAGGTATTTTAACTGAAATCAAAATGTCTTTCTCAAGGAAAGGACCCCGACAACAAACAAACACGCATTCATAGACTTGATTTGAATGTATTTTGGCAACAAAGTTGTTTCTGACGGCGCCTCTGTCTAATTAAAAAAAAAAACAAGCTTTGATTTCGACTGTTCCCTTAATGTCTGCCACAAAATTACTTAAGCCCTTATATTGAGCATTGATGACAACAATAAAACACATACTCATGCATAGTCACACAAGGATTGACATATGCCAGCCGGAGCGAGTGAAGCAGCTTGGCTGGGCTTGTTCAAGGCCTTAATCAATGGGAGGCTTAGCTGGTGACACAAATGATCATGGCAGCAGCAGAAGCCACAGACTGTAGCAAATCCCAGCTCATCTCATTACCACAGATGCATGAGAGGAGCCATATTACAATTTCTGCCAGATCTGTCACTGTGAACATTCAGGGGGTGGATGAAAATATGAAACAGCCAGCTATATATGTAAACATCTGGCACCATGTGACTATTCAGAAGCTAATCAACTGTGCTGATAAGTGTGTGTGCAGACTGTGTTTGGCATATGTTGTCACTCTCCATGCTGTTCAGCCTGCACACATTACAAGTGCTACAGTATGTGTAGCATTTTAACACTGAGATATCATTTACCATGTTAATTTTGAGGCATTTGTATAATTACCCTGAACAACTGCAGCTGTATGGTATTTTTTACACAGTGTGCGTGTTGGATATGAGATGCACTTTAAACCTGAAAAAGAGAAGTTGGTTTTACTATGCAATGGATTTACAACTTTATTCAGGTTACACATATTGTGAAGTGTAGTTTCAACATGTTGACTTGTAAGCCGGATGCTTATTGGGTGTTTCCAAAGGTGATATTACAACTTGTTCCTGTACTCAGTGTGTATAATTTAACATACACCTAATGTTTTATCACTTTCACATTCAGGCTAAAGGGAAGAGCTATTTTTCTGAAGCTAGCAAGTTAGCCAGCTACTTTATACTGCTTCCATTTGGGAGTTATCCTAATTACCACTTTCCGACTTTCCACTTTTCTCAATAAATCTGAAAAGACCTAAAAATTTCCTGAAAGATCTGATATAGCCAACTTTAAAGTTAAACACTGATTTAATCCGCTGACCTACTCTACAGTCAGGTTTCCATCATAATGCCTCCCAAATTTTACATTTTATGAAAATCAGCAAAATAAAATACAAATTTATGCATGTTTCCATCCACTTAGTAGGAGTTGGGTGATCAAAATAAGCACTAGGTGGCGCAGCACGATTACGTAATTAAAAGAGCGACAAATCTCAAACAAAGGAAAACCATGAATGTATGAAGATGATGGGAAGCTTGGCGACGGAGATATTTTTCATCTCTCCTTTGTCGCATCGACCTTTTATTGAATAAACTTTTCCACCTCTACCAAATTCTATTTTGCGATATTTCCACTCACCATTCTTTTAAAGCGTGTTGTGTTTACAACTTCTTCTACTGCCAAAAAAAAAAATCTACGTATGCAGCTTTAAGGTTTGCAGAGGATGTTTGTATAGTATTTACCGATGCCAGTTTGGGTTGTGTTTGGTTTAAAAACACCAGAACAACTCACAGTAAGACGACTGCAACACAGCTCATGTCCTGTAATTAAGTGGTAGCTGGCGTCAGGATGACTTGAATGCTTGCAAATGGATTTCTTCAATCCCTACAGGAAGTAGTTTACTGTCAGTTGTTTCAGCTATCATGTCCATCATATTGCTGCTAAGGGTATAACATGAAACAAATAAGCATGGGACTGTTTAGATTGGTTGGGGACCATCTGCTACACACTTAAGAATTTCAATCAGTGTTGTATACATACTTACATCCTTCACATCCCAAATCTGCATACTGACACTTCCCTTTATCTTAAGAAACACATGAAAGCATTTACTGACAGATCTCTTCAGGCTGACACATACTGTTAATCATCTTCATATGACTGGCCTGTGCAGCTGCACCTTTGTAGTTGTAATTTATTTACATGCTTCAAAGTTAAAGGCCTTTTTAATGTGGTATTTCTATTACTCCTTTTTCCAACCGCCGTACGCACAGTCAGATACACTCAGTAGTCGGGCGTGATAAAGACAGAGGGCCTGTCACGCCGCCAGATAGGAGCAAGCACAAGTCTTTGTCTTCTGTTGCCCTGAATCAAACAGATATATATTTAGACCTGCTGCTCTGTGCTGTACAAACCGAGCGGTATTCCCCTCTCAATCTGTACGCCTGTGTTCCGCCGCTGCAGCACAGCCAGGGGTCTTCCACACTGTCAGAGGCTTTGTTGAAAGAATACCCACACTGAATCAATCCCTTATGTAGTGGACACAGGAGCCGATTCACAGCGATAGGTTCCTCATAGCTGATCCATTTTTTTTTTTTTTTTTGTGTACAAAGCCTGCTGTTGTGCAGACAGGAGCCAAGCTGTCTTCCCATGACCAGCAGGACCGGCCATGGCTAAAGCAGTGTCAGGGCGCTTAGACGAGCCTGTGTCACGGATAACAGGACATGAGTGGCCACACTGGCTCACGCTGCTGCTGTGGAAAATAGCAAGCGGCTTGTCTCTGAAGTGACCCAGAGTATTTGATAACAGGGATGGAGAGCAGCAGACAGGAGAGGACGGGGGATATCTACGAATTGCGGATTCAAGTGGAAGAATCAAACATTGGTTGTCACAAGTGCAATTGGAATCTCCATTCAGACACAAAAACCTCTGGTACCTGAACCCTGCTGGCCCATCCTCACAGCTATATGAGCACAGAAACAAAGTGGTGTTAAGCCCCTTTTTGGACATTCTGCACAGTACCTCTGTGATTATCTGCCGGCTGTCTTCTAAGCCCCAGGCACAGTAAGCTTCAGTGTCCTCATTTGGGACTCTGAGTGACAATATGCAGCAATGTTTTTCACTGCAGTACAGTAGACATCATGCTTGTTGCTCTTTAGGCCTGAGAGTCAAATTCTCTTAAAAAAAAACGACAAAAACAACTCATTTATAAATAAATCTTGACCTTAGCCAAGCATACAAGCAATCTAATTTAATGCTAACCATAGCCCTGAAAGACTGCATCGCTCTCACCATGCTGTGCTCGTGTCACATGGGAAAGAGTCACTGAAAGAAAAGCTTATCTCACCTTTTTTTAAAAGGTAAGTGGAGGAATTCAGGGTTTTGTAATGGAAATTGATTTCTCTTTCTCTTTTTAAGGATGGCAGTATCTGCCAGTCAAGTGGTCGATCCGCCACCAGACTGAAATACCTCAATAACGTGTCTCGCTGTTGGTTTCCATAAAATCAAGTGAAGACATTCAAGGTTCACTGCGGATTTTTTCTTTTTTTTCCCCATATCTTGTTTTTCTTTTCTTTGTGTTAAGTACTAAGTGTTATGACAGAAACGTTAGCATGATAACATCATGCTAAAGCGTTCGTTCATTAGCAACACTGCTGCGTCTAAGTGTATGAACTCACTGAAAGCAGCACAACGGTTAAATCTAGCTACTTTTTGGACGCCTCACGTCTCTCTACATAGTTGTGTTGTAGTTTGTTTGTCTCCCAGTGATTATTTTACAAGTAAATGTAGGTGAAATCACAACAAAGCTGTTGACTTATGTGATTATAAAATCAAGATTTTAGCAACAGCGCAGCAGCTTGGAAGTGACTGCCGGTTAACATGTAGTGTTAAGGGGCCGTGTTTCAGTCACTGTTTAAAACCGTAGACTGTGAATAAAGATGGACGCAGCCTCCGTGACATCACCCACAGGGTTCTGAAGAGTGAGCTGTTCTGTCGACGCCGTCTTGGCAGTGCCTGACTCCGCCTACCTCCCAGCTAGTCCAACAATGGGCAAAGAGGTGAGGCGTGAATGACGTTGTAAGCATACGCTCACCCACCGCTCACTCAAAGAGGTCACACCCCCCATTATACATAACTTTAAGTCTTAGCAAAATGTAAACAGTTGAGTTATATAAACAGTTGTCATGAAGGAGGAAATGAACTATAGAGATCAATGATAGGACATCTATGGGGAGCCTATGGGGATTGACTTGCTACTTAATTTTTCAGCCCCAGAGGACACCTTTAACTGGAATTCCTCTGTATTAAAATAATATTCTGTTTATGTGAGCACAGACAGTAGAAGCACACAGATAAAAGGCCTGAAAGCAGCTGACTCCAGGCAGAATGCAAACACAACACAATGACATCAGTTGTTTACAGCAGTTCCACAACAGCTCTCAACTACGTCTTCAATTTCGCACATCGACCATACGCGGTCCAGCCGTAAGATTTAATCTAGTATATGGCTGACTCACTTCATGCATGTCAAACAGAGACTTGACGATCAGAAGTTATCAAAACTGACAGATTTTTTTTTATTTTTATCGTAGCCTCTCAACAACTGCAGATGCTTCCAGACATATGGCCAAACGCATAACTAGATATGACTCAAGTGTTCAGTGACAGTGAAGCTGGTTTCAGTTAGCGTTCCTCATACTTCTGCATTTCCTTCCTTGTAATTTGCCACACTGTATTGATGCACCCCCCTCCACCTCCTCCTCCTTTATCAAGCGGACAGAGGGTCTCTTCAACTCACACAGTCCAAACTCCAAGTGGCTAAGGAACACAAAGAGGGATTGAGATGACGGGTGCGGCTGAGTCGAGGAGGACAGAGGAAGAAGTGTCACACAGGGGACAAAGACAACACCATCTGACTGCAGATGATTGTTTCAGTCATTAGCATGGGTTTGGGCCTTCACAGACATCTCAGCAGGGCTTTTCTCTGCTGACATAGGCAAAGCTTTTATTGAGCAAATGATGATGTTGAAGTGTAGCTAATACGACTATATCCTCTTCTCCTTGTTCCCACGATGACAATATATTCCTTTTTTCTTTTAAACACAAGTTTGTTTTAAAATATTTGTCAAAAATACTAGACAGACAGACTAAGACCTACAGTTTGATGGCAGTAAAGTGGTGCAATTTGTGTCAAAAAAGGGCTCCACCGCTGACAAAATCCTTCTAACAAAGAGTCAAGCATGAACATATAAACTGTGTCTGTGATGACGGAGAGTTGCTGTCAGCTCAGAGAAATCTGCACTGACACAAAGAATTTTCTGGAGTGAGGAGAGATTTAATAAAAACTTGTGAATCTATTGTTACTCTGTCATCTCTTTGTCATCTTTTACCACACTGCTTCACCAGGATTCAGTCTGACAGCATTGTATTTTATTATATAATACTTTTTTTTTTTTTTGTTTCAAATATTTCTATCCCGATCCCCAAAAATCACAGCCCCAATTACTGGCCGATTTAGGCAAAGAGTCATTGCTCCTCCTGTGAGTAATATCCAGAGAGACGCATCATTCAGCCACTTGAACAATGAAAGGACCAAGATAACTAGAGCCAAACTTTGCAAGCTCATCATATAAGAAGTTGTGCAAAGCATTAAGTCCTTACTGCAATGGCCCACGTTCGAGACATTCCCCCCTCTATCTCCTCGACTTTCCTGTCTCTCTCTCTCCGCTATCACAATAAAGGCCAAATATATAAATACATATACACTGAACAAAAATATGAATGCAACACTTAATAAACACAAAATGCGTCTTTCTCTTAAATTTTCTTCACAGATTTGTTTAAATCTGTGTCAGTGATCATTTCTCATTTGTCAAGATCATCCGTCCACCTGGCAGGTGTGGCAAACAGTGGGTGTCAGGCCATAATTCATTTTATGGTAAGCATTATCTCTACAATATATTTGTATTCTGTAATCATATACACATAAACAGTACATATATCCTTACTGCTATTGCAAACAGAACATTTCCTGCTGCTGCTTAAAAATGAATCAACAAAACAAAGGAGCATTTTTATGCAAACAACGTGAGTTTATTTGGCTTGGTTTGGTTTAATCAGACTTAACTGGTTTGGCAGCATTCACACAACTGCTTTGAATCAAATATTACCAAATCCTGATTGGTGCATGGAAATAAACATCACATTTTTCCAACTAGCACACTTCAAACCAGCATGAAAAGTCCAGACAGAAACACAAACACAGGAATCTTTCATGTCAAATATCCAAAAGTGTTCAAACTTTGGCAGAAAATAGCATTTTCACACATGGCGAGAAGCTGATTGAAATTTCAACAAAGTCACCTTGCAGGTGCTCAGAAAGAACCATTTGAGTAATGGAAGCAGCATTCTGTGTAAATAATAAAATTAATAGGTAGATATTAAAAAAATTAATAAAAAAATAAATAAATTTGTATGCCAAGTGGTAATGAAGGTCACATGAAATAATCTTGTTTATTACAAACCATCTCTCACTGTAATATTAATCGCTTCCAAATAGGGCTACAGATAAAGCTTAGGTGAAAACAGTCGTCTCCAGAGGGGGCTATGCAACATCTGATCATTTTCAGACTGCACATCATCTCTGCTAGAGGCTAGAGGCTACATTAGCCGCCGCTAGTGTAACATAATCAAAAAGATTCAAGTCAAAATCCCGCTAAATGGGACAACTATGCCACCTACCATTGTAAATCTGTACCTGCATTGAGTACTAACGGCAAAGGGTTATGGGTAATCCTCAACGCAACGGTCGTTTGAAAATAATAAATGAACTTGAAAAGCACATAAAAGTTGAGCTGGCTTTATTTAGTATGATAACATTTGTTTTAGATTAAATTCTCCATGTTTATTATTATGTTTATTAAGTTTAACATTATTATGTGTCCGCGCTGGCGACAGTCGGAGCCACATATTGTTTTCGGGTTGTCCGTCTGTCCCATTCTCATGGGCATGATATCTCAGTAAGGCCTTAATGGAACTTCTTCAAACTTGGCACAAACATTCATTAGGAGTCACTGATGAACTTATTAGATTTTGGGGGTCAAAGGTCAAAAGTCACCTCACAAAACACAGCTTTGGCCTTGTGAATGCGATATCTCAGTAACAACTTGAGGGAATTTCTTCAAACTTTGTACAAACATTGAGTTGGACTCAAGGAAAAACTCAAGGGAATTCACATACATTTTGCACAAATGGTCACTTGGACTCAAAGATGAAGATGAACAATAATGTGATGCACCCGAGTCTCTTACTAAAGCAGTCTAGTTGCATTGTTTGTAACATAGGCACCAGGTTTTGGCAAGTAAAAGGCAGGCATGGAATAAAATAGACTCTGGTACTTCTATATCTGCATTTTTTTTTTTGAGCATTCATTTAAAATTATGTTACTTCAATTAAACTGTACATGTAAAGCCAAACTAGGAACAAGAGTTGAAAACTAGCCACAGCTAAAGACTGTGCAACACATAAGTGTCATGCTCTGTATCGGAACTATTAAATAAATAAATAAACTAAACTAAAAAAGAGAATATATTTCTTTCAACAGAGGCAGTTTTATTTTGTTTTGAGTTGTTTAGATTTCAGTGTGAAGCGAAAGTTTAGAGTTTGCATGTAGGGGTTAATTTTGTGCATATTTTCGCTTTGCACTGGTTTGAGGTGGCAGCTAAAAACAGCTTTGGAAGCTGCTCAGGGTAAAATTGAAGTCATGATTTCAAAACATTGTGCCGATAACAGCTTCAATATGTACAACCTTCAGCTTTCATGTTGACAACATAAATACTTTGGTTGTCAACACTGGTGCACGGCGCCATATCAGCGTCTAATCCACGCTTGTCGTCTCTGATAAGATAGAGCATTGTGAATTTCTGACAATGGGATGCGGCTTCTTAGAGAGACAACAGCCTGCAACAACAGTGTTTGGTACACAAGATGTAACATGAGCTGTCAGCGTGTCAGGAGCCAGGTAGCCTGCTGAATCTTCCTGAAATACTAGTTCCCTAACCAGCTCATTGGTATGACACAGGCTGTCTTTGCCTCATGCCCTCTGCTGTGCTCTTTCCAGGCAGCCTGATTATGTAAGCTGTTATCCAATCGAAGCCTGTCTGGATCGCACAGTCCTCTGTGTGCCTGTTTGTTTGCATAGTATATAGCTGAGAGCAGTACAAAGAAACCTGGATATTTGAAAGAGTTTTATGTAACTAAAAGCCACACAGTGTGCCATCACAATACCTGCATGCAGTGACTGCAAATACACTTGGCACTGATGTAAGGTGAGAGACAACGCGCAGTATAATCATAGATGTGACAGTTTGGGTATACAAATGATCCATGTGGGTGTTATTGACCAAGCTTGATTCAGAAAACCACCCGCTGCTCTGATTCTCATGAAAGCCTGAGTGTGCTGTACTTGCAGAGATGATCGAATTGGGATGAAAGCCAAATAGTGGGTAGAGAGTGAATGGCAGGTTCCCACTCAAAGAGCATAATGTCCACCTTTAGAGGCGCGAGAGGGAATGCTCAGTTACACTTGAAATGTTGAATGCCTTCTTACAAGTAGGTATGAACCATGATTACTGGTAAAAGTGCAAACTCACAAGGGGACAGCTAAGGGCCACAGTGCACATATGGCCCATTTCTGCCGCCAAAGAGCCCCAGGAACTAAGCAGATCCACTAGAGCAGATATGTAGTTGCCTTTTTTTTTTTTTTTTTTTTTAATGACAATACAGGATCCTTACGGCCTTCTTTATTTACTGCTAATCTTTTAAAATGTGTGCCATTACCCACATTTGTGCAGCTGTATTTGTTTAAATGTATTCTCCAAATAACCCAGACCCTACTACGAAGCCACAGGAACTAAACTGAAAGCCTATTACACCTAAATTAGCGTCTATAAGCATGCTGTTTTTAGTCAAAAGCAACTGACTCCCAATACAGAAATGTAATATATAACATATATGTTCCCATATCAAGCCTGATGTTGCCCTATATGTCACCTATAAGGTGAAATATTATCAGATATATACATGGTGGCCAAATGACATAGACGTTGCTTCACTCTGACCAAGCACATATAACTGTTTAGTACTCACAATAGCTGCAGGTAAGTCACACAATGCCAGTGTTGGATCTCTAAGCTGATGGACTGACTGTGGTGAGCTGATGACTTACCGTGGCGGGAAGGTGGACTGACCGTGGTGAGCTGATGGACTGACCGTGGCGGGCTGATGGGCTGACCGTGTCCGGCTGACAGGAGAGTCCTCTCTCTCCATCCCACGTCGTCGTTAAAGAAGCTACCAGGGTTCACTTGGCTACCCGGAGCGCTGGCTGGTGACACTGATTGTCTCTAGTGATCCAAAGAAACTTCCAGACTTTATCCGAGACACTTGCAGTCTGTCTGGCAGTTTATAATAGCTAACTTAGCTAGCTAGCTTAAAAGGCTAATAATAACGCAGTATCAGCTATCGCGTCTATTATTGAACTTCTCACAGTACACGTACAAATGTTCACTGGTTAGCAGTCTTGTGCTCTGATGTATCCATCGCATTAACTGACACACCAAACTTTCTCCTTGTTTTACAACAGTTTTCAGTCTTTTCTCCCCTCACTCTTACTCCGAGCATCGCTAACCACCTTTAGCTCACTTTGTTTTTTCCGCTCGACCCCTCGTCAACCTCGTCAGGTCCCGCCCCCCAGCCAATCACGATGCAGGAAAAATGACAGGACAACCAACCACATACGGTAAAATCCAACATATTAGGTTGTACTGTTAGCTCCACATTCTCACTCCTGTAACGTATAATGCAAACAACCTAAACCTATTTAAAGTGGCAGAAATGTTTATATAGGACTGAACATGATGATACTGGCCACAACATATTTATTCTGAGTACGAAAAGAAAATTAGCTAAATTAATTAAGATGTACTGTTATTTATGGACAGTTTAAATTGCCCTGGGGCTACATGTAAAAAAAATTTAAAAAATAATTTTTAGATGGTATACCATGTTGCACACATATCTTAGTATATAAAGACATAAATAACCATATAGAATTTTTTTTTTTATTTATAAGAAATTCTGTATGGTTTTATATGTCCTCCCATTCTGGGAAAATGGTCTCTGTCATTTGGACCATACTGTATATAATATCAACATATATTGACAGGATTGGGGATGGATGTACATTTATGTAACATATGTCTTCAATATAAGCATACATACAAAACATACACATTTGTATGGGCTAGACTTATATATCAATGTATGAAGTTTTTCCAATTTCTAATAGGTTTCATATATAATTTTTACATGTATGTTTTTCTTTTATATGTGCATATAAACACACACACAAATTCAAACAGCGATCTGTTAGCTGCCATGTAAACTAGTAAAATGGATCCGTCTGTCTAATCCTCGGGTTGGTGCTCCTGTAAGTACTCCTGAGATGCTTTGGCTGTTGATTGTGTGTTTTTAAAACGTATTCCCGAACGAGCTCACTGCCAGTGAAAGGTGTACCCGCTGTTTTTCTGGTTTAACAGTACCATGCTGGTCAGGTTTCAGGTCTGTAAACAGTGTTTGTGCTCTGAAAGACGTCACAGCACTGACAAGGGACGAAAATTGACGTGTTCACCCGAGTGTTTACTGCTGATCACCAGTGACCACTACAGAGTCATCTGACCCGGGAGTGAATGCAGATTGAACCCTTTCACACTGACGACAAAAGCCCAATGTTAGTGGGTGTTAGAGTTGTCCAGAGGTGTCCAAAGTTAAAGGGGCTTAAGAAACTAAAAATTCCTTGTGTGCATTCCTCCAATCACAAATTCTTGCCTCCAGGAACAGGGACTTTTTTGGGGCCAAGAACTAAATTTAGATTCTGGTTCCCATGGTCAAAATGCAGATAAGATTCCTGGGTTCTTGAAATGGTCCCAGGGCTCCTTGAAATGTTCCTGTGGTAGAAATGAGACCTGCAGAGGTGAAGAGGGAGAAGATTTTATCTTCAAGACCAGTCAGTGACATTAAGGGCTGCTATCACCACTTATAGTTCCTGGGTCATCAGAAAACAGTATCTCCAGCTGGGGCACCCCAGTGGCTCACCTAGAGCGCGTACCACTTAGGTTCAGTCCTTACTCCAGGGGCAATGGGTTTAAGTCAGACCCATGGCCTTTTTGCTGCATGTCATCCCCAACTTTCCTGTCACTCTCTCACTGTCCCTATCCAATTAAAGGCAAAAAATAACTTAACGGTACCTGCAGAACACTGATAATTTTGGGGCCAGGAACTACGGCCCAGAGCTAAAGGGATTAGTATCAAATGAAGTGCTTGTTGGATGGTCGAATGTCATCTGCAACCCCCTCTCTTTAACATTTCTGACCTCAAAATCGAAGCAAGGCTGTGTCCAACAATTTTTGTAACTTTCTGAAACAGACAATTTGACAATTATCCACTAAATACAGTGATTGTTTTGCTGCATTCAGACTGACTCCTGAGGGGACCCCTCTGTGGCTCTAACCTTTGTACTCTTAATCACCGGGCATGGTTTGCACAGATAGGAATGAGAATTCAGTCCTGCCCCTCTAGTTGCTCCTGGCAATGTAAAACAAGTTGATCCTACTCATTTTAGTATTGATTCTGCTGGTGCGTCTTCTAGAGAAAATTGTTCCAACTGCTTGATTATTGCAGCGAGTCTGTGTTCATTTAGTCATGAGGTGCGAAAAAGGAACAGCTGATTCTGTAATCAGAGTCACACAGTGCTGGATCAATATGGTTCAAGACACATTGCAGTAGAATATGGCTCTGCTAACTCCAAGCCCACTCGCCAGGGCCATGCTTCATAATCAACTGCTCAAATAACAGGAGATGTTGGTTTTTATTTTTGCTCCTCTATTAAAAGGGCCTCAATGGCCAGCAATCATTTTTAGCGTTCACTGTATCCTGTGTGAAATGGACATAAAATAAGGATGAGCAGCTGCTGGCATCAAAAGGTATCAGTCAAATGGAGCAGAGAGACTAAAATAAAAGGACAGTGGAATGAGGACAGTGGGATCTTTGCTGCCTTTCTCTCTGGTCTCTGTCAGTTCAGTCAGCTGTGATTTCCATATCAATATTTGAGTGACACTGAATAATTTAGAGGCGTGCAGTGACACAACGGGATGCAAGGCTGAGTGGCGCCCTGCCACCGCTCTTATTGTTTGTGTGTGTCTATGTGTGTGAGTGTGTGTGTCTATGTGTGTAAGTGTGTGTGTGTGTGTGTGTGTGTGTGTATCTGTTTTGCCGGTTGCATTTAGAATATATATTTGGAAGTCAACTGACAGAAATTGAAAAAGCAATCATGTATGTATGTGTCAGCACTGGTAGAATAGGCTCTCAAATGGCCTGCCAAGGAGCCATTTGCTTCCATGAGAGCAGCTCTGACTAATACAACTCAACAGCTCAAGGAACAGTCATGGGTAATATTTATAAACCAAACATTCGTAGGAAGATTGATGACATCTGAGCACAACTTATTTTCCATAGTATTGCGTAGAACATTCATAGAGTAGAGGAAGGAAAACATGCCACAGAAATAGCATCCTTTTTTCTTTTTTTTTTAATAGAATACAAAGATGATTTATCGTAGGTATGTGTGATTTTGTCAGCGTGTAGAGAACATACGCACGTATGCTCTGCCAGAGATCTTCTGGGATTAGTGAAAGTATAGGACGAGTCATATTTTTAGTTGTCAGACTGTAACACTGTATTTCACTTTGGGTGACAATTACATAAAACACATTGAACACATTTTAAAACTTAGTTAATGTCATGTTGGTCACAACAGCCAACATTCACTGTCTGATTTATTCTTTGTAAGTACACTTAAAGCGACTATCTTCAACGTTCTACTTTGTTCCGACTTAAAAATCTCGGCCCACATCCGACCCCATAACAATACAACGGCCAAATAATATCTTCTCAGAGCATTTTTCATTTTAATTATAATTATGAACATTCAGGACTGAACCTTAAGCAGGAGAAGCTTAATTTTTCTTCTTGGTTTGACGGTGCAGAGATCACTTGTCGATTCACCATCTGTCTCTTGACTCTTTCCTTTTAACTCTTAAATCAAAGTGATAGGCCTTAATATGAGAAAAAAGAAAACAATGAAAGGTATTTGTAAATGTTTGTTTTTTAGGTTTTTAAAAATCATTTCATTTTAAAACATTTAAAAACATTACAATTGTTTTTTAATTATATCTTTTCACCAGAATTGTACTGTTTTGCAAATTATTTGTTGGCACGCTTGCAATATCTTTGTGGCCCAACAGTAGGCCACGGCCCACAGGTTGGGACCCACTGCTCTATGGATTAACATTGGCTATATCTGTTTCTCTCAGTCACTTCTGCTTCCCAACACTGTCAAATCCCTCCATTCACATTTGGGTGGAACAATCATTGGGTGCCTTTCTTTAAGTTTCATTGCCATGTTTCTTTCAGAAATACTACTGCACAATCTTGCATAGCAATTAACACATTCATCTACGACCTCTGTGACTCACCTTTTCAGTTGTTTCTGATTCTGTTAGTGTTTTCGTGGATGATGCAGTGATCACTGAGGAAAATCCTGCTCATTCACACATTTAGAAAAAGAAAGTCTCGCTTTGACCCTTGACAACTCTCTGGTAAAATAAGCTCAAAACATCAGACACAGATCCTGATCTCAAGGTCAGCCGTCAGCCAACCAACCAGACAGCATGAATGGAGAAGCGAGAGCCATTACGTTCTCCTCACAATATTTTTATTGCTCTGGTGCTTGTTCATCGAGCCCACAGGCTGCCAACAACCTCTCTAGACAATGCTCTAACAACTTTCAGGGTAACCCTCACCAGTACCTCACATGGGGATCGACGTGAACCAGCCAGTCAAAGCTGTTGCCCCTCACCTTTTAAAGCTGATTGCCACAGGTGCATATTCAATTATATACATATGAAATCATCATCGTCATTATATGATTCACTTTTAAGTCAGTCACGTCAGTTCATTTATATGCCATATAAGCACATACGGTATAAGCAAAGCACAGACAAGTCTAATAGGTCAGCTGCTTATTCATTATTAGTTATTAGATTATGATTGACTCTCTTGTTTTGCTGCATTTTAAGATGCTTTTTATGAGGAAGTAACAAACTGTGATTCACAGCTCAGCTGACAACGGCGCTTAGTCATCAGTGAGGCATGTTGGAAGCATTGGCTTTATTCTGCCTCTCTGCATTTCACTTCATCCCATTTTTACTGAGGTTCATTGTACAAATGAGTACAATATACTAATTCTGTAGTAATGTACTAATTCTGGCCCCAGTCAACAGATGACTGTTTAATTAGTACAATATACACTTATCTGTGTACTTTCCCTTAAGTCCATATCCATGAAGAAATCAGAAATAACAAAAAATACAACTTACTTTTTTTCAAATTTTCACTTTAAAACTTTTCATCCAAGATGCCATTGGATTGTAACTCACTCATATTCCTTTCATCCTTGGTGCTGGACTCTGGTAGTTTTTATATACAGTTTTAATATACCAAAGTATTGACAGATGGCTATCCTCTTGTGAAGTATCCAACATTGCTGGACACCTCACGAGAGGGTGAAGAGCAGCACGTATTAAATGACTTCCCACCCTAAAGATATGTGGATGAGAGGAGTACTTCTCGATGTTTGGAAAAGTCATTGTGTTTTGAAAGTCAAAGCCTCCGAAAGAGCTGTTTTCATGCCGAAATAGCTCAGTTGGGAGAGCGTTAGACTGAAGATCTAAAGGTCCCTTGTTTGATCCCGGGTTTCGGCAGCTAATTGGATCTCTTTAGACAAAGCAATTCCTTGAGGGTTAGAGCTGTTGACTTTTAAGGGCCTTATATCATGGAGGCAAGGCCATGAGCCGCAAAACACAACACACACTCCCACATCAATGAAGACAGAGAAAACAATCACATTCATTAACAGCGTTTCTATTGCCTAACGTGGTTCCCTGTGTATTTTTTTTTATTACATCATTATGTGTTTACAGCAAAGAGACATCGGTGAGCGAAACATGGATGGATTTGCATGCACTGCATGTCGCTCTCAAGTGGAGCAAGTTGCTTTGTTAATATCAACTCAGAATTTTGAATCCGAATGATAGAAGGTAACATTTGTTGTTTGTGCAATGTTTACTGAAAAATCTCTGTGTGGCAGTCTATAGCCTCCATACTTGCTTAAAAGCATGCCGAAATAGCTTGGTGTGGTTGTAACCTTGGTAGCAGCTACTCTTGATTTCCCCATAACTAAAGAGCGATGAACTTCTCCAGATGAACTTAATTGCTCTTTTTGCTAATTCAAAAGAAAAACAATTGAAGGTAATTCCTGTGGTATGTGAAATGTTTACTGAAAGAGCTGTATGTTTGGCTCATCATGTGTGTGGTACTAAATAGCCTCCATACCTGCAGAGCAGCATGCCGAAATAGCTCAGTTGGGAGAGCGTTAGACTGAAGATCTAAAGGTCCCTGGTTCGATCCCGGGTTTCGGCAGCTGATGGCCAAT
This sequence comes from Seriola aureovittata, assembly GCF_021018895.1. Taxonomy (NCBI): domain Eukaryota; kingdom Metazoa; phylum Chordata; class Actinopteri; order Carangiformes; family Carangidae; genus Seriola; species Seriola aureovittata. Next base: position 23,750,984 of record NC_079379.1, on the reverse strand, counting down.
GTTAATGACACATAACTTCATGTTTAAGCTGTTGACTTGAATCACTCTCGGACCCTTGTCTGGTGAGTTTCCTGAATGTGTTTCTATAGTCAGCTCATTAAGACACAACTTGTGAAAGTGTCTTTCTGTCAACATTTAATTTCCATCACCTTCCTGAGCATATCACTTATTTGCTAATTATAACAATGGTGTGGTTGTAACCTTGGTAGCAGCGACTCTTGATTTCACCATAACTAAAGAGCGATGAACTTAATTGCTTTTTTTACTCGTTTAAAAGAAAAACAATAGGAGGTAACTTTTGTTGTATGTAAAATATTTACTGAACAATCTGTATGTTCGGCTCATCATGTGTGTGGCATTCTGTAGCCTCCATACTAGCAACAAAGCATGCAGAAATAGCTCAGTTGGGAGAGCGTTACACTGAAGCTGATGGTCAGTGTTTTCATGACCCATTACCTTGATGGTTAGAGATGTTGACTTGTATCGAGTCTGGGACCCTTGTCTGGTGAGTTTCCTACATGTGTTCATATATAATCTGTCACTACAGTCAGCTCATCAAGATACAACTTGTGAATCTGTCTACAAGTCATCCTCTAGTCCTTTATTTCCATCACCTTCTTGAGCATATCACTTGTTTACTAATTAAAACCTTGGTGTGGTTGTAACCTTGGTAGCAGCTACTCTTCATTTCCCCACAACTAAAGAGCGATGAACTTCTCCAGATGAACTTAATTGCTCTTTTTGCTAATTCAAAAGAAAAACAATTGAAGGTAATTCCTGTGGTATGTGAAATGTTTACTGAAAGAGCTGTATGTTTGGCTCATCATGTGTGTGGCACTCTTTACCCTCCATACTGTCATAAAAGCATGCTGAAATAGCTCAGTTGGGAGAGCGTTAGACTGAAGATCTAAAGGTCCCTGGTTCGATCCCGGGTTTCGGCAGCTGATGGCCAATGTTAATGACACATTACCTTGATGTTTAGAGCTGTTGACTTGTATTGCTCTTGGACCCTTGTCTGGTGAGTTTCCTGAATGTGTTTCTATAGTCAGCTCATTAAGACATAACTCGTGAAAGTGTCTTTCTGTCAACATTTAATTTCCATCACCTTCCTGAGCATATCACTTGTTTGCTAATTATAACAATGGTGTGGTTGTAACCTTGGTAGCAGCGACTCTTGATTTCCCCATAACTAAAGAGTGATGAACTTAATTGCTTTTTTTAATCGTTTAAAAGAAAAACAATAGGAGGTAACTTTTGTTACTGAACAATCTGTATGTTTGGCTCATCATGTGTGTGGCATTCTGTAGCCTCCATACTAGCAACAAAGCATGCAGAAATAGCTCAGTTGGGAGAGCGTTACACTGAAGCTGATGGTTAGTGTTTTCATGACCCATTACCTTGATGGTTAGAGATGTTGACTTGTATCGGCTCTGGGACCTTTGTCTGGTGAGTTTCCTACATGTGTTCATATATAATCTGTCACTGCAGTCAGCTCATCAAGATACAACTTGTGAATCTGTCTACAAGTCATCCTCTAGTCCTTTATTTCCATCACCTTCTTGAGCATATCACTTGTTTACTAATTAAAACCTTGGTGCCGTTGTAACCTTGGTAGCAGTGACTCTTGATTTCCCCATAACTAAAGAGCGATGAACTTCTCCAGATGAACTTAATTGCTCTTTTTGCTAATTCAAAAGAAAAAAAATTGAAGGTAACTCTTGTGGTATGTGAAATGTTTACTGAAAGAGCTGTATGTTTGGCTCATCATGTGTGTGGCACTTTTTAGCCTCCATACTAGCATAAAAGCATGCCGAAATAGCTCAGTTGGGAGAGCGTTAGACTGAAGATCTAAAGGTCCCTGGTTCGATCCCGGGTTTCGGCATGTTATGGCTAATGTTAATGACACATTACCTTGATGTTTAGAGCTGTTGACTTCTATTGCTCTTAGACCCTTGTCTGGTGAGTTTCCTGAATGTGTTTCTATAGTCAGCTCTTTAAGACATAACTCGTGAAAGTGTCTTTCTGTCGACATTTAATTTCCATCACCTTCCTGAGCATATCACTTGTTTGCTAATTATAACAATGGTGTGGTTGTAACCTTGGTAGCGGCTACTCTTGATTTCACCATAACTAAAGAGCAATGAACTTAATTGCTTTTTTTACTCGTTTAAAAGAAAAACAATAGGAGGTAACTTTTGTTGTATGTAAAATATTTACTGAACAATCTGTATGTTTGGCTCATCATGTGTGTGGCATTCTGTAGCCTCCATACTAGCAACAAAGCATGCAGAAATAGCTCAGTTGGGAGAGCGTTACACTGAAGCTGATGGTCAGTGTTTTCATGACCCATTACCTTGATGGTTAGAGATGTTGACTTGTATCGGCTCTGGGACCTTTGTCTGGTGAGTTTCCTACATGTGTTCATATATAATCTGTCACTACAGTCAGCTCATCAAGATACAACTTGTGAATCTGTCTACAAGTCATCCTCTAGTCCTTTATTTCCATCACCTTCTTGAGCATATCACTTGTTTACTAATTAAAACCTTGGTGCCGTTGTAACCTTGGTAGCAGTGACTCTTGATTTCCCCATAACTAAAGAGCGATGAACTTCTCCAGATGAACTTAATTGCTCTTTTTGCTAATTCAAAAGAAAAAAAATTGAAGGTAACTCTTGTGGTATGTGAAATGTTTACTGAAAGAGCTGTATGTTTGGCTCATCATGTGTGTGGCACTTTTTAGTCTCCATACTAGCATAAAAGCATGCCGAAATAGCTCAGTTGGGAGAGCGTTAGACTGAAGATCTAAAGGTCCCTGGTTCGATCCCGGGTTTCGGCATGTTGTGGCTAGTGTTTTCATGACCCATTACCTTGATGGTTAGAGATGTTGACTTGTATCGGCTCTGGGACCTTTGTCTGGTGAGTTTCCTACATGTGTTCATATATAATCTGTCACTGCAGTCAGCTCATCAAAATACAACTTGTGAACCTGTCTACAAGTTTTCCTGTAGCCCTTTATTTCCATCACCTTCTTAAGCATATCACATGCTTGCTAATTACAACCTTGGTGTGGTTGTAACCTTGGTAGCAGTGACTCTTGATTTCCCCATAACTAAAGAGCGATGAACTTCTCCAGATGAATTTAATTGCTCTTTTTGCTCATTTAACTGAAAACAATTGAAGATAACTTTTGTGGTATGTAAAATATTTACTGAAAAATCTGTATGTTTGGCTCATCATATGTGTGGCACTGTTTAGCCTCCATACCTGCAGAGCAGCATGCCGAAATAGCTCAGTTGGGAGAGCGTTAGACTGAAGATCTAAAGGTCCCTGGTTCGATCCCGGGTTTCGGCAGCTGATGGCCAATGTTAATGACACATTACCTTGATGTTTAGAGCTGTTGACTTGTATCGCTCTTGGACCCTTGTCTGGTGAGTTTCCTGAATGTGTTTCTATAGTCAGCTCATTAAGACACAACTTGTGAAAGTGTCTTTCTGTCGACATTTAATTTCCATCACCTTCCTGAGCATATCACTTGTTTGCTAATTATAACAATGGTGTGGTTGTAACCTTGGTAGCGGCTACTCTTGATTTCACCATAACTAAAGAGCAATGAACTTCTCCAGATGAACTTAATTGCTCTTTTTGCTAATTCAAAAGAAAAACAATTGAAGGTAATTCCTGTGGTATGTGAAATGTTTACTGAAAGAGCTGTATGTTTGGCTCATCACGTGTGTGGCACTCTTTAGCCTCCATACTAGCATAAAAGCATGCCGAAATAGCTCAGTTGGGAGAGCGTTAGACTGAAGATCTAAAGGTCCCTGGTTCGATCCCGGGTTTCGGCATGTTGTGGCTAGTGTTTTCATGACCCATTACCTTGATGGTTAGAGATGTTGACTTGTATCGGCTCTGGGACCTTTGTCTGGTGAGTTTCCTACATGTGTTCATATATAATCTGTCACTACAGTCAGCTCATCAAGATACAACTTATGAACCTGTCTACAAGTCCTCCTGTAGCCCTTTATTTCCATCACCTTCTTAAGCATATCACTTGTTCGCTAATTACAACCTTGGTGTGGTTTTAACCTTGGTAGCAGTGACTCTTGATTTCCCCACAACTAAAGAGCGATGAACTTCTCCAGATGAACTTAATTGCTCTTTTTGCTCATTAAAAAAAAAAAACAATAGAAGGTAACTCATGTGGTATGTGAAATATTTACGGAAAAATCTCTGTTTGGCTCATCATGTGCGTGGGACGATCTAAAGGTCCCTGGTTCAATCCCGGGTTTCTGCAGCTGATGGCCAATGTTAATGACACATTACCTTGATGTTTAGAGCTGTTGACTTGTATCGCTCTTGGACCCTTGTCTGGTGAGTTTCCTGAATGTGTTTCTATAGTCAGCTCATTAAGACACAACTTGTGAAAGTGTCTTTCTGTCGACATTTAATTTCCATCACCTTCCTGAGCATATCACTTGTTTGCTAATTATAACAATGGTGTGGTTGCAACCTTGGTAGCAGCGACTCTTGATTTCACCATAACTAAAGAGCGATGAACTTCTCCAGATGAACTTAATTGCTCCTTTTGCTAATTCAAAAGAAAAACAATTGAAGGTAATTCCTGTGGTATGTGAAATGTTTACTGAAAGAGCTGTATGTTTGGCTCATCATGTGTGTGGCACTCTTTAGCCTCCATACTAGCATAAAAGCATGCCGAAATAGCTCAGTTGGGAGAGCGTTAGACTGAAGATCTAAAGGTCCCTGGTTCGATCCCGGGTTTCGGCATGTTGTGGCTGGTGTTTTCATGACCCATTACCTTGATGGTTAGAGATGTTGACTTGTATCAGCTCTGGGACCTTTGTCTGGTGAGTTTCCTACATGTGTTCATATATAATCTGTCACTGCAGTCAGCTCATCAAAATACAACTTGTGAACCTGTCTACAAGTTTTCCTGTAGCCCTTTATTTCCATCACCTTCCTAAGCATATCACATGCTTGCTAATTACAACCTTGGTGTGGTTGTAACCTTGGTAGCAGTGACTCTTGATTTCCCCATAACTAAAGAGCGATGAACTTCTCCAGATGAACTTAATTGCTCTTTTTGCTAATTCAAAAGAAAAACAATTGAAGGTAATTCCTGTGGTATGTGAAATGTTTACTGAAAGAGCTGTATGTTTGGCTCATCATGTGTGTGGCACTCTTTAGCCTCCATACTAGCATAAAAGCATGCCGAAATAGCTCAGTTGGGAGAGCGTTAGACTGAAGATCTAAAGGTCCCTGGTTCGATCCCGGGTTTCGGCATGGTGTGGCTAGTGTTTTCATGACCCATTACCTTGATGGTTAGAGATGTTGACTTGTATCAGCTCTGGGACCTTTGTCTGGTGAGTTTCCTACATGTATTCATATATAATCTGTCACTGCAGTCAGCTCATCAAAATACAACTTGTGAACCTGTCTACAAGTTTTCCTGTAGCCCTTTATTTCCATCACCTTCTTAAGCATATCACATGCTTGCTAATTACAACCTTGGTGTGGTTGTAACCTTGGTAGCAGTGACTCTTGATTTCCCAATAACTAAAGAGCGATGAACTTCTCCAGATGAACTTAATTGCTCTTTTTGCTCATTTAACTGAAAACAATTGAAGATAACTTTTGTGGTATGTAAAATATTTACTGAAAAATCTGTATGTTTGGCAGATGATGACCAATGTTTTTTCATGATTCATAAAAGCTTTAGTCGTACCAGTTCTCGTGTTTTTCTGAAAGTCTCTTCAAAGGTGAAAGTAGCTTCACTCTGGGTGTCAAGGAGTGCATACGCAAGTACCTCACTTTCAGGCTCACTGGTGGTTGATACTATGGCTATGACCTTCCTGTTTCATCTTAAAATCAGGAAGCTTGACAATGATTCCTTGATTCTCATTACAGTCAAGGCCTTTAACCGGCGGAACAGCTGCTTTACAACTATGGAGAAAGTCCACAAACTCAAGGTTCATCCTCTAATGCTCTATATCTGACAGCATTTTCTACTTTATACATCGGCCAGAAAAACTTACGTCTTCTGCTTTAATTTGTCTCCTTCTTCTTCTGCTGTTCAATTTTTTTTTCAACTTTGAGTCTATGAAGTTCTTCCTGTTGACATTCTTAATCTTGCGTGGCGGATAACATGCTCGGACAGTCTGAGATGGCTCTTGAGGAGCTCAGAGCTTTGTTGACGTTGACCTTCCTTTGTCCCTAGGCAACCTCAAGTTGTGTCAAATGGTGGTCCTTTAAACCACGTCACAGGCGTCGACTAACCATAGCCTTTCACCTTTCATAGATGACCTTGAAAAATCCTTCATTGTGCAAATAACCCTGCCCTTCTCAGTGAACCTCTGGACTCTTTTGTAATTTCTTTGATGTTACACAAGCAGCTCCTGAGCCGCCACTCGCTGAGGATTGTGACCTTAAGCTCGCTTGGGTTTCTTCTCACAGCTTTGTCTGCTGGGGTGAAGGATCGAAGGTGGGGAGGTTCTGCTGCGGTCCACTGACTTCATGCAATATGTAATCTATGATGCAATGTGTTTAACTTGTAACAAACCAGTGTGAACACTCATCCAACTATTATACAGCTGTGCTTTGATGAAATATACTTTGTGGGATTAGTTTTGTTATTCATTTAGTGTCTAAATAATGTCTCAGTGTTACCTACAACTGCAGGAAACATGCTCGTCATTTATATTTTCTTTGCTTATCAATCTGCCCTTACATTCACTGAAATGTTCATTCATTATTCGCGTACACATAGTTGCATTCACTGTACCGATGCATGTGTTCATCTCTTAAACAAATATATAAAGGAATTAAATAAACGTATTTAATTCCTTTATATATTTGTCATGTTTGTTTAACTGAGACATATTGTAGGATAAACTCATTTCATGCTCATCAAGTGCTAACAAATGCTACCTTTAGATAATTTGGCAACAGCGAACTGGCAAACTTGACTTTGCCGGGTTGACTGTGTGCAGCTTGAGAAATTACAAATCTTGCACGCAGCAATTTATTCTACTTGTACCTGCACCCAGTGGAAGATATGTGCTCCGACCAAACAGCAAGGTAGTAGCAAGTAGCGTAGGTGTCCAGGTGTTCCCAGAGAGCAGAGGACATCTCCTCATACCTTCTGCAGATCCCAAAAGGTCAATGATCATCAATGAGATGACATTAAAATATAAACATTATCTAATTAACCTTACACACTATCAAAGCACAGTAGATTAACACTGCTAAGACCAGACACAGCAGAGCTTTTACAGTGAAAATCATGAGCCACAAACTCCTCCGTGTTCATTTTGACAATTTCCATTTGAAGAGAGAAGCATACCGTAGTAAGTATAATAATAATAATAATGTTTATTGATACCATAATGCAGTATACCATCGTATACAGAACAGTAAGACATAATGTAGTGTAGCGTAGTAACTGTAAGTCTGCAGAACAGACTGGTTCTCTGGTCAGTGTGTGGTTTTTAAAAAGAGTGAGCAACCGCTCTTTGCATTCCACTCAGCCACTGTTGACCCAGAGACTTTGCCCCTGTCTCTGTGACTGATCAGCCATTTATCAGCTCTGTATCTTGTGACTGGAGGCTGCTGTCACTGCCTTCCTCCCTCTGAGTTGCCTGGAGACTGTTGCTCTTCTATCCACTTCAGGTACAAGGACAAACGGGATGATTCACAAATCTGCTCCGGAGTAGTGTGGCGCTGGACAGTGTTTCCGAGTGGAAAAATCCGGCTCCCTCTGTTTAATTGCTTTAAATTTATTAATGCAAACGCTGTTCCACAATTATTTTAATCCAATGTGATTGTTAGCATTAATGTAGCTCTCAGTTTGTACAACGCTGTTGTATATCAGATTGTATAGATGTATCAGAGTACATTAAATCCCTTCATCCTTTATGAGGCCTAACAGCAGGTTCAGAGCTGTATCAGATTTGAGTCAACAACCAGCCTCCAAATCAACACTTAACTCCACATAACATCCACTGAAAAATCAACAGTTGAGTCTTTGGCATGCAGAGAATCTTTCTTTTTTTTTTTACCAATGCTAAAAGAGAGCAGTGAATATTCACTAAGACTATCAATATAACTATCTATGGTTGTCAAGGAGGATTCGGTGAAGGTTAAGAGGGAACTTTACACTTTCACACTTTTTTTCTTCTTGCAATACCTATACTTCTGCATCTGCTGCTGATGAAGACAAAGCATTTGTGTCATGATGTGATCCTTTTCTCCTATTGAAAACATTTTCATAAAGGTTTTCCTTCTTCTCTTGACAATATACACCTACCCCCCCCCCCTCCCCCAACCCCGCGATAAATTTACAAGCCTGGTCTCAGTAAAACTATTCAGTCTAAATGAAAATTGTAATCAAAGGAAAACGCTAATGCGTGAACTGTAGCTTATTTTTCGTAACCATTAACAAATCTAACTCTAACCATGATCAAAGATTTCTATTACAAATTATATAAAGACGCTATTGATGGATCGTTTCACAGTCACACACTCACCTGGGGGATACAAGCCCGGTCTGACTTGTTTCCATGGCAATGGCATTGTTACCTTGGATACTGTGTAACCTAGCGTTAAAAATGAGATTTCAAATAACATAATAAAAACATGAAAATAACACAAATATTTACACTTTACAACTAACAACTAAAAGTTAAAATTACTGACAAAATTAAATTATATATATATATATATATATATATATATACATACAAGATTTTGTTATTAGACAGAGTAACAATTTAAAACTCACATCATGTTTTTAAAGTAACATGTAAGAGACATATGTTACATAAACACTCACCGATTCATATTTTATTTTGTGGAAAGTTCAGTTATTTGCTTATAACTAACTACAGATTTCCCAATCAAGTTTTTCTTTGGTGATCTTTATCTGCCAATATCGAGTTCCATCCATCCATCCATCCTTCCTTATATGTACCTAAATGTTGATTAAATATGTATGAAACAACAGCTGTAGCCTATGTAATTTGACACACTTTATTAATTTTTAAGTGTAAATTATTGATAAGATATGAATTAAAAGATGACATGAATAACTGGAGAAAGCTACTCTTGTGTCTGACTATGAAGCGCTGAACCAGCCCGTGAGTTTTTGAACCGACTGAAACGCCTTGTCTTCTCACATCTGTACAGTTTTACAGAGCGGAGGGTCTTTCCTTCACAAACTTCCTTGGCTGGGTACAGACGCCAGCTGCAGAGAGCACGTTCACCACACAATAGACGAGTCTAATTCTGGCACGTTATCAAGTTCCTCACAGAATTAGCGTTAATTAGCAACAGCTGATGTGACCTGCCTCCACAGACCAGTGAAAGCAACAGTCAGTGCCGCCTGAAAAGAAGCCGCTACCTGAATGTTTTGTGCACTGAGCTTTTCCTAATGATGATTAGTGTTGTAGCTTATTGAATTCATGCCTCTTGCCAACCTCTGCATCTGAATTCAGAGTCACTTAACCAGTGTATCCAAATAATTGGTGACATAAAGAGGCTGCGAATAAAACACAGTAGGTAGGTTGGTAGGATTTCGTTTGGCTTTATTTTAGCCAACAGAGATTCATTAAAGGTCCCATATAGTATAAATATCCATGTGTTGTTTGATGATAGATCAGGTCTAGGTTCTATATTAATACTGTGAAAGTATCAAAGCCTCAGTCCACAGAGAAATGCACACAGCCTGTATTCAGAAACTGAGCCTTAAAACCAGCCGTCAGGACTTCTGGAACTTTGTGATGTCACAACAAAGCACCGCCCACCTGAACATACCATCCAAACCTTGCAGGATTTGATTCCTCCGAGTGTTTACTTCAAATGTGCTATGTTTTTATTCAATCACTAAGAAAGCAGTCAGCCAATCAGAAGAGAGGCTCAGAGCCTCCTCTCTTCTGATTGGATCACCGACCTGTTGTTACTAGAGCTCCAGAGAGACGCCTGAAGCCTGTAAAACTACACTGAGATGGTTTTTGGTTTTTAAAACCACAAATATATCTTCTCATGGATCAACACTTCAAAAATAAAAAACACAAGAAAAGTGTAAAAAATTGACCTTTAAAATATCAATTCCTACGATCACCTCAGGACATCTGTAAAACTAACCCTTGTCTTCAGTGTTAGGTTTGATCTTTACAGTTACCAAGTCGCTTCTGGAGCCATGACTTTACGCCAGCATTAGTGGATTTCTCATCATTCTCCAAATGAAAGCAATAACAAAAAAAAGAAGAAAAAAAAGAAAATCCATATCCAGATAAGCATAAACCACTGTCTCTGGGCACCAGCCACTAAGCAGCCTTTGGTGACTTTATTTTGGCTCCACAAACATGATGGGGACAGATATGACTGTTCCTATCTCCCTTTGATTTCTCCCTTCATTTCTCCCCCCCATTTGTCTGCCTTGTCAATTTCAGCCTCCCCAGGCAGCCGTATGGAAGCATGTAGCCAGCCCTCATTGTTTCGTTGCACCAACTATTTCCTTCATCTTTATAGCCTCTGGATACATGAACCAGGCTCCATTTGGTGCGCACACATTCACTGGTAGATAAAAAAAAATAAAACAGATGAGAAAAAAAAGAGAAAAAGAAAATGGGTAGAGATAGGAGGAGGAGGAGGAGGAGGAGGAGGTGGGGGAAGGTAAGACAGACATATGACTTGAGGCCATGTTTCCAATCTAATCCTCTGTTTGTCTTACAGGATCTCTACTCTTAAAGGGCTTGACATCAAATTCAATAAGAAGATCTCGGGCTGGCATAACTCGGAGCTCATTGGCTTTCAGTCCTCGTTCTCTTTCTCTCTCTCTCTCTCTCTCTCTCACTCACTCTCTCTATCTCCGCTTCATCCCATCTCTCCATGCACACTCCTACCGCTCAATACTGTAGGGTTTTTGGAGGTCACAGTGATGAAGGCCCCCGCTCTGATCTGATTTAAAAGGGCAGCCGTGATCTGAGTACATCACGCCGAAAAAGTTAACCATAAAAAATGTTCTTCCTTGCTCATAAAATCATGCACCACATCTCTGCAGCTTTTTGAAGCCTGACCTCAAAATAAACTTGATACTCCTCATTTTTATTTCAGGAGGATTTTCCTTGTGTGTGGGGATGTACTGTATGTGGTGTCTCAATCTATGTAGGAACTTCTGTTTTTCCACGTGTGCTGATGCAAACAGTCCTCCTACACGCAGTCCTTGAGTGTGGTCACCTTCCCATGGTCACACGTCAAAATATAGCCTGAAATGGAAGAAGGGGGGGAGAGAAAGTGGGGGGTGGGGAAGAGGGATAGAGGACAAAAAGGAGACACTGAGGGATGGAGGGCAGAATAGCAAAGGTGGAGGCTCGTTATGTCCTTCATTATGAACGAACTAAGGTGGTAAAAATCTCAGCATGCCTGTACTCCACCTTAGCAGCGGTGCTACACTCTCGGTCAGGAGGGGCCGTGAACAGCCGCTTAGATTCATGTATTTACAGTGTATTTCATTCGTACATTTGTTTTTGCCTGGTTATGGATTCATAACGATTCTCTGAACATTTCCAGGAATCCGGCGGATCGATGAACAACGGAGAAAGTTTGCACCGAAAACAACTTTGCTAGTGAATAAAATATAAGTTTGTATCACGGTAAAGGAGGAAATAACTTTCCAAACCTTTATTTTTCAGATTTCTTCCATGTTGTGTTCACAATCAGTGATCTCTACCAGCACCAGAAACCAAACAAAGACTGAAGCCGTGCTCAGACTGCAGGAGATATGGGTTGATTTAACCCCCGAGTCATCTCTCCCGTCAATAGGAGAAATCTGGTCCTGGATCACAGTTGGTAGCAATGTTCACCACCAGATTATCTGGTGATGTGAGGGGTTCATCGAACCATGCTGTGTCTCAAATACACATATTTCAGTCACAGCGTAGTACACTGTACACACAGTACACACACAGTACACACACAGTACACGGGAAATGACGTTCGCACCTGCCGGCTGCTTTGCTCACTTGATTTAAATGAAATGTTTTACTTTCCTGTTCGCGCCTCGGTGTCATGTGACATGGACATTAAACTACCTTGAGTGATCACTCAATAGTGCACACGTAGTGCACTGCATATAATATCAAACATGTTCGATATTTAGGAGTTAAAATCGGGATGATTACGATGAAGATTACATCAAGTGTTAAAACTGAGAGATTAAATCTCACCTCCAGCTCTCCCTGGAGAATTAGACAACCCGTGTCGACTGCGTCTCCCCAACGAGTCCTTCATCCTGACTTCGTCATCTTTCTGTAAAGTATTACTAACGTTACAGCAAGTTGTTGCACCACAGGTTATCGGTTCAGATTTTAAAGCTCTGTGAGACTGCACCTCAGTGTGGTGCTTTGAGCTGAATGCTAACATCAGCACGCTTATACGCTCACAATGACAATGTTATCACCTTGATTGTTAGCAGGTATAATGTTTACCATGCTCACTCACAAGCAAGATTTTGTCACGCCCTCCACCTCTCCCTAGCTCTCTCTCTCTCTCTCTCTCTCTCTCTCGCTCTCTCTGAGTGATTGTCTGAGTGGAGGCAGGTGTGCTGGAGTCAGAGCAGCGCTCCACCAGCTGCAACACATCCTGCAATCAAGACTTCCACTAAAACTCAGCTCTGACACATCCATCCTGCCAGACTGTAGCTCCGACTCAGACAGTCCGTACGTCAAGTCGTTCAGTCAATATACATTTCTGCTCACTGCCTGATTTCCCCTTGAACCAACCTGTTGTCCTGCTCCTGCAGTCCCGTCTGCTCTGGACTCTGACTCCAGCCCTTCATCCCATCTACCCTGCTCCTCTGCCCAGGACCACCCTCAACTCAGCCACCAGCCCAGTTACTCACTTAACTAAGCACGGTACAAAACCGCAGTCAGCTGCGAAGACCACAGACGCAAAGTTGTTGTTACACTTCTTTCTAGTCTGCCTGGAGTCTACACTTGCAGAAGAACTGCCTGTACTAAGAAATGATTTGATAAATCTAAGGTCACCAAAAAGCCACATGTGAAAACTGGCCTTGAATATTCCCTAATGTGATTTTTAATGGCTTTCAAATGTACTTTTATATATTTTTTTCTTTTTTTCTTCTGTTGCTGTAATGTTCAAATCTACCAGTGACACTGACTGACATCCACGTCCGACTGATGTACATGACTGTCTCATTCTCGATATATCTCTCTTCTCTGTCCATTTTGAGGATGCAGGGTTAGAAACCATTGGTGGACTCATGTGTGAGTCAAGTCACTGCAATGTGGGGAGTGGGGGGGGTGGACAGGAAGTGGAAGGGGGTACTTGGGAGGTGGTCGGAGGGGCAGAGCCACTGTGCTCATTGATTGTTTAGGGACTGTGGCCAAGCAGGTTCCCACTGCTCCGGCTATAAAATGACTGAGCTTGACAATAATCAATGAGTAGGGATTCTCGTTTACTTGTTAGGACATTGTTTTTTCCTGCTCGGCTTCGTGCTTCATGGCCTTATTTACGCCTGACACAGCTGGAAGCAAAGACAGTAATTGCCCCAGACAGGGTACAATGGAATATAACAACAATAATACACTGTAGCTCTTGAAAAGAAAAAATGTTGTTAGGTAAGCACACTTCACCACCTGCACAGCAGCTGCTGCCAGTGGCTCCTATATGTGTACAGCAATAAAATATATATTAGAAGAAGAACTCGAAGAACCCGATGAAGCGGTACCTGTCATGGTCCTGGATCTAAGAGAAGCATCTGTTTCAGACAATTGGTGTTGACACATTTGTTGGTGCATACTGAAAATAAGAACCCAACAGAGAGCAGGAAAAATCTAATAAACTAATTTTAACACATGTAAAATGAAAGTTGGTGTATAATTTCTTCTGCACTCATTATCAACTGTGGTACTTCTTCACTGCTTTATGCTAAGCTTGTCCTAATGGCTTCAAGCTCCTCCATCAGTTTTATATTACATTACATATATTACATTTTTAACCAAAAATGTAAATTTATACTTGAAAAAAGCAATGACACATATTCTGAATATGTCTTAATTGAAATGAGTGACAATTTGGGAAACACTCATTTATTTTATTTCCATGAAATTAGTAGATTGGTACCACTCGCATGTGCATGTGTGAAATATGTAGGTGGACTGATTAGCTTAGTTTAGCTTAGCCTTTTTTAACAGACTTAAAAGCTTAGGAAAAGCTTAAAGAAATCACAACCAGGGTGTTTACTGATGTATTTTATGTCATAGCGTAAAAAAAGAGAATGTCATGAGCTTGTGTTAATTACAGACCTGCATTTAACCAAAAACCCATTAAAAATGACTTTGGGACAAGCGAACTGGAAGTGCTAAAATGCTAACTTATTTGGGGTTGTTAGGACTCATTCCTGCAGCACTCTCTTGCTGTGGGTTTAATTCCACCACTTCAAAGCTGCTTTCAGATGTTTTCTTGATGATCCAACAAGCACTTTGTTAGAAACATCCTGAGCTTTCTCCTTTACACTGAAAATACAGCTTTTATTGGCTTTAGGCGCCTTCCTCTGGGTCAGCTGCATGGACACACACCCTGCTGATGACTTTTTGGTCACAAGTCTGCCTTTCAATACCCTCTAGGCTTCCCCGGCCATGGTGACGCCCCATTTATCCCCAAAGCACAATCTTGCAATCATGTCATACTCTATTAAGCGAATGTACTCACACAGTGTCGGCTCCATTTGAACAAGTTCATTGACTAAATCATAAAGCAAAGACTTGTCTTCCTGAGAGAGTCTCTTGAATCTGCCGGCCTACGGAGTCTGGCTCCACACAAACAGCAGTGACAGAGCAGATGCTGCTGAATGAAAGCCCTGTCAGGACCAGTGGGTCTCAGACAGTCTCTCCTTTCTTCTGGAGTCATTCTGCGCTTTCTGAGAGCCCTCCAGCCACGCAGCCTCTTCCTCATCATCTGTCGGTGGCAGACGTCAGGTCAGCTCAAAGAGGCAGCAGGTGGTCTGTAGTGACAGTCAACCTCTCTCCACTTCTGACTGGCTGAACTCTGAATCCTGCCCGACTTGCCAGAGTCTCAGCTCAACTGCATAAAGTGAATTGTGCATTGCAGGGTGCCAGTACCTGTACTGACACTGCAAGTCAACAGCTATTGATCTAATTCGACAGGAGAAAGTCCCTCGTCTTCTGCTAACCCAACGGACATGGTGCAAAGTTACTGGGAGCTACAGTTGAGAAGTTGCTTTTGGTATTGAGTGTCAGTACTTGCCCGCTGTTGCTTTTTTTTTTTTTTTTTTTTTAGTTTCCACAGTTCAATCAAGCATAAAACCAAAAAAAAAAAAAAAAAAAGTCAAACTCAACAACTCAATATTTCCCTTTGAGTCATTCTCTGACAGGGAAGAAAAAAAAAAACAACTCCAGCTCCAGAGGTTCAGACAGACTCTGTTAAGTCAGACAGTTACGATGGTACAAATGGAATCAGCTGCTTCAAAGGTGAACAAAAAAATCTCCTCAACATGTTTTACATTTTTATAATTATGACTCAATAGCTGTTTTCTGACAGAACCGTCTCAGACAATGTAACGGTGAGTGAACAGACAGAGCTCCAGTCTCTTTTTCTCAATAACTCAATGACTATTGATTCAGACATGGCTGCTGCGGAGGTTGACTCTCTGGTTTTTTATCAGGCCACCCTGGCTGCTGTCTTCAAAGCAAGTACATCTTTCAAGGGCACCCGGATATAATGGTTGCCAGCGAAGCATACTGTATGAGCAAATCAGTGCTATGTAGTCTGAGAGTACTGTGTCACAGCACAGTTAGCGGCTCTTTTCACAACGATTTTTAAACCATGAAAAACTGATCACCACAAACGCACAGCTCTCATATCTAGTGAACGCTAACATCGCTAACAAACAGTTGTTACAAATGAAAGCTTTTAATATGAAGCAGCAGCATTAAGAATAGTTTGATTTGCATTGGCAGGAAAAACTGGAGTACTCTTAGGGCTCTATTTTAACAGTGCAAAGCTTGTGGCACAAGTGAGCGTGTCCATACCAACATATATACGTACTTCATCTCTCAGTTAGTCGAGTGTTTTGCGTGTAAACATCCAATAAACCAATCGCAGTGCAGTTAAAAGCCAGGCGCATGTACTTTGGCATATTGCTATTGTAATGGCGCAGTGTTTCACACAGAGTTGGGTTCAATTTGTGGTCAGTTGATCACATCTTGTGACTGACCAGTGAGTCCAGTCCTGACCAGTGAGTGTGTCAGTGAATCAACATGCAGCAAAAGCACAAATCACATTATAAATACTTTCTGTTTATATTATGAGAAGTCTGACTAAATGTTATGGTCATTATGAAAGTGGTGGGGAAAATTTAGCCTAGGTGATGAATGGAAAACGCTGTTACTCAATGTCACTCAGCACATGAATGAAAAGTGAGTAAATGCTTGAATAGTCAACAGCCAGTGATGTGTTTGAGAACTGAATAATGTGTCAGTGAAAAAGGACTCCAGCTTGGTTCACACTGTTCTTTGTAAAATGACGATACTTGTTTTTCTCTTGTGCATCAAATCAAATGCAGCGACTCCATCAGATAAAATCACAGGTTATAGATTTATAATATTAGGATTAACTTAACTAAGCTTTTTGTGATGTAAGTAATTATATATATGTGTAATGTAATTGAGTTCTCTGTGCAAATTATTTCAATTTGGCTTCATGCTTTGGTGGTATTATAATTTTAACATTCATTAACATTAATGTGTGAATATAATGATGCATAAACAAATGTATTAATTATTAGTTATTGATTAAAGAGTAGTTTGTGAAATAAATAGTTTGTAAGTGTCAATTTAAACTGCATTAATCGTAAAAAATCTCATAATATTTGGCATGTTATGACCTTTGCCAGTTTTACACATGGAGCAGCATATTTCTGTAATATTCACTGTCCTTTTATCTCTGTTTTGGTCTCCACCACCTCCTGAGGAAAATGTCCGTCTCTTTAGCAGCTAAATGCTCCACTTTGTTCAACAGCTAGTTGATCATTTTGTCTTGTCTGCTCTGTCACAGCTGCTTGTTTCAGCCGGAAATGAGACTGATAAGAGCAATAGCAACGAACCAAAACAAAACTGAAACAATCAGCCACCTGCTGGGAACACACTACCTGCGTTGCGTTGTGTGGCATGTGCGTGGCATGTGCGTGGCGGCTGCATCACTGATCTAATGTTGAATTTTTTTATACATTAATTTCAGATTTTTTAACAGAAAATTTCACTAAAATGCCACTGTCTCCACATGCAGCTTTTCATATTTAGTGTCATATTCAGCTTAAACATCGACAACTAAAGTGGGAGGTGTCCGTTTTGTTTCATGTTGCTGGCATGATGTAAATATGACAGATCTTTTCTCTTGTCTATTTGCGCTGGGCGACGTGCGGCACGCGTGAAAAATAGGCAAGAGGCTGAATCTGTAGATGACGCGACGCAACCGCCACGCACACACCACGCAGCCAGTGTGTTCCCGGCCTGACGTGTGAGTTTCTTCTCATCCATCTCTAGAAAACAGAGCGAATCCCAAAATTACGAACTGTTCCTTTAAGGCTTTCACCATTCAGCTTAGCGTTTTGTCAGTTGTGATTCTCCGAACAGGGAAATGTTTTATTTGCCTATGGCACACGGGCCTCAGAATATTGTAGAGGATATTCAGGTTAATATTGTACTGTGGCTTTAATGTAAGACATGAACTGGTCAGTCGGCTGAATTACAAGATTACAGCCTTCCTCCTTTACTACACTCTGAATACTATTTCTGACACTGAAATGGTGCCACGTTCAAGTTGAAAGTGAATTCTTTGAATTTCCTTCCCACTGAGTGTTCCACTCACAAATGCATGGAATGAGAGTAATGTCAGCTGCCTGTGGATAAGAAGTTGCTGTGTATAATGGTAGGTAGTCTGCTCCTGGGGAGGAGGGAAAAGTGTTGAGAGACTATTGGATGTGACCTCCTTTCTCGGCTTTACTGTTGTTTCTTAATGCGCATGAGAGCCCGGAAAGCCTCTGCTTTACATTACACAGTTTTTAGATTAAAACAGCGGAGTGAAGTGTGTGTGTGTGTGTGTGTGTGTGTGTGTGTGTGTTGTCAGAATCCATCATACTGTTGTAAAAGGGCTATGAAGCAACAGACCCCAGTTTAATCACCTCCATCATTGTCTGTGTCCCCGGCTGGAGGAAGGAGTGGATGGAGAAAGATTGCATTTCCTTTTAACAAACTGTCACCTTGTGGGTTTCTGTTGAGCAGAAGTGCTTTGAGGAGGTTAATAGGGAGATGCTGGTGTCTTTTCTTTCTCTTTTTTCTTTTTTTGTTGCTTGGAATGAATGGTTTTAGTTGTTGTAGGTGCTGGTGGTAGATGGAGGGGTGGCAGGAGGGATTTGTAACCCGAGGAGAGGCGCATCCCCGGGGTGTTAAGTTTAGAAAAGAGGACGAGGACCGGAGAGGCGGAGCGTGAAAGGAGAGGGTGAGATGTAAGCAGAGATAGTGCAGCTGAGGAAGAGTGAGGGGAAATTATCTGATTGGGTTTTAATGACAAAAAAGAAACAAGAAAAACAGAAGGGCGGTTCAGCAAAACTGTGGCGAGACTGTGAAAGTCGGGCATGAGTCAATGATTACTGCTTTGACTTTGATAAACACCTCTGTCTGTCTCTCTCTAACACACACACACACACACACCACACACACACACATATATTTATATTTATACACGTGCGCAGACACGCTCATGTCATGCTCACTCATGCACGTCTTGCATGAAACAACACACCACCGATGTATCACGTCGATTCAGAGCGTAATGTGTCCATAAACTGATCCCACTCGGTGTATTGAGCCCTAATTCTGAGGCAGCGTCGTGATCAGCAGTGTGTATGATTATAATAATTTCATATAATGAACATTTAAACGCATTTAAAGCTTGAACACTGGTAGAAATGATCGACTACTGTCAACCCACAAGTGGTGTCAGTCTTTAACAGACTCTCTGCTCTCTGCACGTCCACAGAGTAACGCTACACTCACAATAGCACGTGTGCACCCGGCCCATGAATCATTAACCATCTGCTGGTCGGGTGGGAGGAGGGAGGGAGTGGTGGAGGGGTGGATGACACAGAGGAAGAGAGAGACACACACACACACACACACACACACACACACACAGAGAATAGAACAAAGTCTGCTTCTCTTTTTTTTTTTTTTTTAACGGCATCTTTAAGACCCAAAACAAAGGATCTGTTTAGGGGCCTGCAGCATGATGGGAAGATTAGGATGAGAGAGGGGAGCGGTGGTTG
Source organism: Seriola aureovittata (assembly GCF_021018895.1). NCBI lineage: Eukaryota > Metazoa > Chordata > Actinopteri > Carangiformes > Carangidae > Seriola > Seriola aureovittata. The sequence continues at coordinate 23,731,604 of NC_079379.1, read as the reverse complement.
TACAGTAGCAGACGAGAGCAGTGAAGCCCAGTGATCAGCTGTGGTGGTTAGGAGACACTGAACATGATACTGATGTTTTATCATCATGTATTTTCTTTCACTGCAACCTGGTATAATTTTGGGTTGGACAGCCGATGGGCCAGAGAGCGAGCGAGTGAGTGAGTGATGAAGTTGGAACTACGGAACAGTCCGTACTGCAAATAACAATACAATCGAAAAGGACTCTAACTGCCAGCGCTTGTGTTCCTATGATGATAGCCTTTTTATTTGACATAGTGCTTTTGCATTTTTAGATTATTTTCTATTGTGTAAATAAGTGTTAAGGCACGCCTGGCTGAGTGGAGCTGAGTGTGTCACTGAAAAGGGGATTTAATTCTGTTTTTTTTTATGTGTTTTATTTCTATTTTTTAGCTCTATATGTGTGCAAATAAAAAACAAACAAGTAAAACACATTAATGCTCTCCAGACCCGTCCAATAGTAATTCCTGCAGAACTAATATTTAAATCAGCCTCAGTTGCTGTTTGTGTTGAGTGCTAATTAGCAAATGTTAGCATGCTAACACGCTAAGATGGTGAACATTGTGACATTATACCTGCTGTACATCAACATGCTAGCATTAGCCTATCATCATGAGCATGTTAGCATGCTGCGGTTAGCTTAGCTGAAGCACATTCTCACAGAACCAACAAACAGATTCTTGTTTTCATGTAAAATGTCCCATCAGTTCAAACCCGGTCACAAATCTAAAAACAAATCATCATCCCACTTGAAACTGAAGATTTAATCTCACGGCAAAAAAAAATGTTGTTGCACACTGAGAGGTTTGTGTCTCCTTTTGTAAATTTGTTTACTCACTGGTACAACTGTGCGACTGATGAAACCTGTGGAGATTCACCCACTTCCACAGTTGCACTTGTGAATAAATGAATTCATGAAGAAATTGCAAGACTGAACCTGTGAATTAAGCAATCTTGTTTAACTGCAGCTACAGGGTCAGTTAGCTTTTTGAGCAACTTGAAATGTTGCTACATAATCAAATAATCCGATGTTTGCTTGCCCTGTTTTTGTTTTTTGTAATCCCATGTATGTGTGGTGTCTTAATGCACATCAGTGCATCATCCTGTTTCCCACCATCAACATGTTTCAACACACCAGAAATGCAGCGCTTTCATCACATTCACTCGCTGCATTGCCACTTCCTGACTACATCCTCTGTCTTGTTTGGCACATCTGGTCTGTACAGGTGTACTATGACACAATGCTGCACAACACAGCTGATTTACGTTGCACTTCAGCAATAGGGCAGTGTAGCCATTTTGTTTGGCCTCCTATCACAGTGTAAAATGTTTGTGCAAGTCACACAGAAGCTGACAGCGAGAGCTTCAGCTTTATTCCAGATGGGCTTCAAAACCAAGCCCCAAAATAAGGCAGAGTCATTCTGCTCTCAGCACAAAAAAGGGGAAACCCCGTCATGTCTCAATGCACATTGTTTCTGCAATCCTGGGTAGATTCTGTAATAGCATTCATTCAAAACAATTAATTTGCATCCAAACGTGGTTGTGGTTTTTCTGTTGTGATGCAACTCGTGTTAGTACGTTCACTGTCGTCCTTCTACGCTGTTTACTTGATCTTTGTTTTGACTAACACCGGCAGGATTGCTGCTGACAGAGATTTCTTCTGTTTGTATTGGGAACACAGTGGCTTTTGCTTTTGTCACTGAGTTTTACAGAAATGTTTTGATTCCTGATTCTTGACGTGACAGCCACAGAAGACGTTCTGCAGCTGTTTTCACGGCCTTCGTGATGAGGAAACTGATCTTCATGCGTAAAATTAGCATCACGTAAGTTCCAGGCCTCGGAAATAGATGTTTTGATAAAACAATCCCACCCCAAGTCGATTCACTAGGTTCAAAAGTTACAATTTACTCTTAGTTCAAACTGTTTTGTTCAGTGCAAACCCTGGTCTATATTACTGCTCTTTAGCAGGGTAATAACTTTGCAAGCAGCTATCTGCAGCAGAGCTGTTGCATCATTAATGTATTTTGTACCTCTCAGTCTTCCAGCAAGCTTTTACCCAGGAGTAACACGGTGTACGTATAGCGCAGTATATCATGGCTGAGCTGACAGTTCAGCCGCAAGTGAGGGTGGCTTCAAAGTAAAAAGCTGATGCGGTTAATGACGAGTGATGATTCAGCACGCTCAGGGTTGAGGATTCATTCATGCACTGAACACCTTTAATTGTAATTTACTGGATTGGTTAAATGTAGTCTCACCATGGTGAAAGCGCTGTCATCTAAATTAGCAGATACAAATTTGTGCCATTCAGTGTTGACTCATCAGGGAGAGAGGGAGAGGAATGGCAGCTATGACAAACTCTATAATTCATAGGTATCATATTACTTTTCATGGTGGCATTTTCATAAAGCATGTGAGCCAGAGGAAACTCAGCCTGACCAGTACTGACATGTTCACTTTACATTAACGCGTAGCAGTAAAAAGAAAACAAAAAAAAACATTATTGATTTCTTAATGGGTCGTCACGACAGCTGTAACAACGTAATATGAAAAACTGGCAGTCACGCCGTATAAATCAGTAACCTGTGGTTTGTGTTTAAACATCTCTGTGGCGTGTTAAAAAGAAATAACAAACTGAAAAGCAAGGAGTGGATAAGTGCAGGGCTGCTGTGCTGGATATCAGCAGAGTGTACAGGTGTATCGAATAAACCGTCACAGGACAGTTCAGGTGACCCCTGGACCCTCAATTCATTCATTCCAGTGGATCCGTCACAATCACAGGATTAGCTCGCGGTGTGCTCGAAGCAAAAGGTGGTGAACTTTGACATGCAACCAGCTGTTGACTGATTTCTGACGTTTGAGGCAAGAGAGACCAGAGTCCAGTCTAACGGGGAGAAAGCTGTGTCACTGTGACAGAGCACACAGTGACACACATGCACGCTCACATGTACTGAACACTGTTTTTATGAGTTGAAATAAAGACCTTATCCACACATGCATGTTGAGATCCTGAGGCTCGCTGTCGTGCCATCCATCTGCCGCCATCGTTTAATCATGACGACAGGCATGTTCCACTTCCTGCCAATATCCCAATATATAACTTCACACAGCCGTGGAAGAGGAGCGGCGCAACAATCAACAACCCGATCAACTCAGTAGGAAGGATGTGGGTCCCACTGCATGAGTCACCCCAGATACAGACTCTTTTTCTGCACATCTGTGGCCACACAGTCCAGTAACGTATTACTTATACAACTTATTGTGACCAGCCCGAGTTTCCCCTGTGAAATGATCATTCTGTGTAATCGTCAGGACGATGAAACGCTCACTGACACAGATTTAAACACATCTGTGCAGAACTTCTGAGAGAAAAACGCTTTTTTTTGTGTTTCTAGAAAAAGTCTTAGATCTTTAATTTAAACTCAAAAGTGTCGCATTGACATTTTTGTTCGACGTAGACGCACGTCAACTCACACTTCTCATTTCACTCACTTTACATTTTTTTCTGCATCAGCACACAGGAAACGTCTGACTGTTGTCGGTCCGCCTGGTAAATCATCAGGGGTGAACACTAATCCTACAACACGTCACTTACTGTTGGTTCACTGACTTCCGCCGTATCCCTCACTCTCTCTCTCTCTTCCTTTCTTTTTGTGCTCCTGTCTTGTGTTTGCTTTAATGCAGGCGTGGAGGCAGGTACGTGGGAGGTCAGGCCACCAGCTGCTCATCATCATCATCATCATCATCATCATCCTGCTCTGCCATATGTCAATTAGATGGTAATCTGCGTGAGAAATAAAGAAAAAGGAAAAAAACGTTAATTATAATAATCATTGCGCTTCTAGTGATCAAATGGACCGAAGCGGCAGATTGACCATCAACAGAGTGACACACAGCCACGCCACTAGCATTGTTAAAAATAATAATAACTGTGTGTCTGTACCTGTCATCACCTGTGGCTTTGATATGGTGGAAATCTATGGGAAAAGCTTGTGTGTGGAACATGATTTTGCATTATTTTGTCAAACTAAATCAGGATTATTCCCAAATTCATTTTATTTAACCTTTGCTGCATTATTTACATCCATGTAAAGAACATCAAACCACTGGTGGCAATGATCCGAACAAAAAAACAAAAAAAACACCCCTCCTTGGTGGGCTTCCTTTGTGTGCCACAATGTGCCATTATGTGTAAGATAATGCTCTCAAAGAGAGTGTGTGTGTGTGTGTGTGTGTGTGTGTGTGTGTGTGGCAGCAAACAGCAGTGCGTTGCAGTAATGGCAGGGGGCAAGGATCGAGCATAGCTGCAAGCTGTCACACTCCTGACTTAAAGAGGCAGTGCATTAACTCTGCATACACACATAACACACCAGCTATTATACCCACGTCTGGAGGAAATGAAGCATCATTGTCACAGGCACACACACACACACACACACACATCACAGCCCTCAAGTGTTCTCCTTTGTCGAGGAGGGCAACAAAAGACAGTGGGACAACAAGAGGAGGAGATGGCTGCCTCCGAGGGAGGCGGTGAATGAAAGGAGAAGAGATGGAGGGAGGAGAAAGAGAACAGAGGTGGTGGTGGTGGTGTGATGGACAGGTGAAAGCAGGCAGGGAAATGGGGGAGTGTATGAGCAAATGCTGATTTGTATGGCATTTAACCACTGGGCCCATGTCAGTGTTATTGTGTAGGTGGTGGTGTAGGGAATATTAGTGTGCTGCACAAGAGCAGGATATGCATTAGGTCACTTGCATGAAAGCAGCTGACGGCTCTCCAGTAACCTTGTCTTTTTCTTTTTATCTTTTTATCTAGGAATGGCCACTTTACATAAACAGCATTTGTAAAAAAAAAAAAAAGCCAGGGACGCCGTCTGCGCCAGGATTGCCTTCTTTCTTGGATTTATGGCAGCTCAAGGTCATTAACGCGTCCTCGCTCTGACCGAACCCTGTCATTTGTCCTTCACTTTAAAAAAAAAAAAAAAAAAAAAACCTCTCCGCTCAGATCGCCTCTGCATTCACATCACAAATACACCTTCTAACCGCCCGTGCACACACAGCTGTGCGTGTCCATAGACAGGCACGCATCCAAGATACAGCTCGCCACCCACACACCCACCAGAGCTGAGCAGAAGAGGGGCTGCGGATGCCTGATACCTCACCGTGCTCCGGCAGATACCCAGTGGCAGGAAAGTGGCCGAATGCATGTGCAAGGATGGGGGTGGGATTAGAGCTATTTAAAGCTGCATGTGTCTGTCTCTCGAGGCTCGAGCACCAGATACGTTCTCCCCCTCCTTCTCTCTTTTTCCTTTTTTTTTTTTTTTTTTCCACAGAAAGCATCCCATGAACCACTGTGGCTTGGTAAAGCAGGCATGCAGGCCTCTGCTCCTGGGCTCAATCCACTTACGTAACATCGTCATTGGTGGAGAAGGAGCACCATCTGGGCCTAGGGCTACAGTGCTCACTGTCCTCTGAGTGTGTGTGTGTGTGTGTGTGTGTGTGTGTGTGTGTGTATTGTCATGCCTTTGTGAGTTTGTGAAGCTCAGAGGGGAAATAGTATTACTGCTTATCATCTGTTGTCTCAGTCATTAAAGGGTGTTACAAGTTTAAATATGAATCTATCACTGTGTGATATTTTAGTTTTATTTACATGATAGGATTCAACCGTGGAGATGAACAGCGTTTCAAATTAAAGTCCAAATTTGCTGTAAAACGATGGTTTCCAAAGTTGTTTTTGCACAAACTTGTGAATGATAAACATGTCAGAATGATTTGTCCATCTGCCTTTTTTTTTATCAGCCTTTGGGTTTCTCATTTCTATTTCCAATACAGGACTTTTAATGATGTTGCTGTTGCTGCTGGGGGAGCCAGGTCATCAGGCGGGAGATAAGTGATCGGGAGTGGGGTGCCTCAGGGCTCCATCCTTGGCCCATATTTATTTTTCTATTGATGTGTTCCTCCTGGGACATGCCACTGGTAAACACAGTTTCAGGTTTCATATTAAGGCCAGTGATACACAGCTGTGTGCTTCTACTGATCCTGACAGGGCTGATACAGCACAATCATTTCTGACATTTGAAACTGGTAGTATGTGTTTACTTTCAGTATTAGCTGACGTAAAATTTTTACTCTCTCAACACTTAAAAGGGAAATTAATTTTAATGCATCATTTATGACCGCCATTACCACATTTTACAATACAATATTAGTTTTAATTCTATTTATTTTTACATTACACTTGAGGCCTAGGCCAAGAGAGAGGATTTAGACGGTCACCTCAGCATTGACAAAATGCCAAACTAACAGCAGCACTGTAGAGGTGTGTTCACTTTCATTTATCGAATATCACTTAAACAGATGCAAAACAACTAGAATCACCTCGTGGTTGTCTGCCTCCGCCACTCAGACTAGTTTCATTACATCCCTGTTTATCCAGAGTCATATGAAATATTGTGGTTCATCAGCTCAACAGTCCTAGTGAGTGTTTTTGCCAAATTTGAAAACGTTCAGTGAGATATCGTGTCCACGAGAATGGGTAGGACGGACATAGTTTGTCCAATGTATGTATTGTATGTTATGTATGTATGTATGTTATCACTTTGTCTTGTCCTATTACACTTAAATAAAAAATTTTAAAAAAAGGAAGGACGGACATACGACCTTAAAACACTATCCCTCCGGCCCTGACTGTCGCCGGCGAGGAGGAATGAAATGATGGCATGATAACAAGTTCTCTACACTGACCTCTGACCTCTCAATATCCAAACTTGACTGTAGCTGATGTAAGTTCTTCTTGGGGAGAAGAAACTATTTCCACATCCTTCAATATTGCTGAGCTTGAACTGATGTGAGCCATTTCTTTTTCTTCTTTTTTTTTCTGACCATGTCCCTGCTGGGTTTCTACTGGGCTGCAGCTGAAGCCGCAGCAACAAGAGGAAAATATCTTGTCAAAGCCAATACCAAGCAAAATAGGTTTAAGAGAAGAATTCTCCAGGTTGTTTTTCTAGTTTTCCTCAGTTAGCTAAGTCAGTGCTAGCTCGTATTGATTTCAACTACAACGGCTGTGATACATCTCAATTATATTATCAAATTACTGTAATATATGGTGCACTTTACTTTGACAGTGGTTCTCAAACGTTTTCACATCAAGGATCCTGAACTGACACAAATAAGACCACGGAACCTCATCTGATAAGTGTTTCGTTTTTATTTTATTTTATTAAAGAAAGTGTTTGAAACCAATCACCACAAAAGTGATACATTCTGTCTTTACTTGCTTAAGAAACTGTCTTTAGTTAAAGCCTAAGTATATTAATATTCCAGACTGTGGTTCAATGTGATCAGATGCTGAGAGAATTGTATGAATGGGTGATAATGGGTTTTCCATTGGATTGGTGTTCAACGAAAACCTTAAAGATTCATAACCTTTTGTGTGTCACAGATTCTTATTTTGTGCAATGATCCTAAAATTCAATGGAAAAATCCCATCGTCTTTTCTTCGATGCTATCGTCTGGGTTGGCGGTGAAAAATACGCCATCTCTGCAGCTCTCTATTGTGGCTATGAAGGAATGAACAATACTCAGGCAGGCTGTGGCATTCGAACAATGATTGATTGGTATTAAGCAACTGAAAGTGAGCCAAGAAAACATTCCCCACATCATTACAGCAGCAGCAGCAGCAGCAGCAGCAGCAGCCTGGACTGTTGACACGAGGCAGGTTGGGTTCACGCTGTTGACACCTAATTCTGAACCTGCCATCTGCCGCCTCAGCACAAACCCGGATCCATCAGACTCTCTGAAGCTTTTCTGCTCGCCACAGTTTTACAGAGTGGTTATCCGAGTTACCACAGCCTTTCTGTCAGCTCCAACCACTTCTGTCCATTCTCCACTGACCTCTCTCATCAACACAGAGCCGCTGCTCACTGGATGTTTTCTGTTTTTCACACCATCCTGAGCGAAACCTCCCGAGACCGTCGTGCGAGTAAAATCCCAGGAGATCAGCAGCTTCCCCTCCGTCTGGCACCAACAATCACGCCACTGAGATCACGTTTATTTTCCTAATTCTGCTGTAGACGTGAACATTAACTGAAGGTTTTATTCGTTGCGCTGCTGCCACATGATTGGCTGATAATGGCATGAATACACAGGTGTACAGGTGTTCCTAACAAAGTGCTAAACGCATGTGAATTCAAACTGCCAAACAACTGAAACCAAACCAACCAAGAGAGACTTTACAGATGCTAACATTAGCTATGTAGCTAGATATGAACATTTAGCTACAATTAAAGACACATCTCTGAACAAAACAACTGACATGACGATTAGTTGCTACATTTTACGTTTACATTACATTTAATTAAGTTATAATTTACATGAATTATCATTTTTTTCTCTGCAATAAAATCTCTAAACTTACTATTTATTTTGGATTCGGTGGATTTGGTCAGTGAATAAAAATGTTGTTTTCATTAACAGCTTTTCCCAGAATGCTGTGTTTTTGTATATCTACATTCATGACAAATAGCAAAAGAACCCGTCTCCCCGTCTTTTGACTTGTCTGCCTGGTTTTTACCCTCTGAATCAGCCTCTTTTGATGACTGTTGCCGCCTTTTGACCCAGTTTTACAATGTTTTTTTCCTGTTTTTTTAAACCACAGCTGTTCTGCCTCCTGCCTGTGCTTCGGGGGTTACAGCTCCAGTGTTACACACCTGCAAGTTTTCAAGACAAGCGTCATGATTCTTGTCTCATATGCAAATCCACGTAGATCATCAAACAGCGGGGGCCTGTATTTATGAGTTCATCTTCTCATCTGAGACAGCTTAGCCTTTTTTTGGATAACAAACCTCGTCACTGTGTAATGAGAGTAATTGTTCTGAGTGTGAGACTGTGTTGTTTAAAGCTGAGTGTGCTATTGTTGTAGTAACTGAGCTATTCAGGTGGCTGATTGATTATTTTGGCCGCAAGGTTACAGAAGTTTAAGCCTGTGCTTTTTCTACTTGAACAGTCTTATAGGTAACTTGCAGTTGGAGCAAGTCCAACGGTGGGTGGATATGAATCTCTGCTGGTGGAATCAGCAGAACAAAAGATGAGTAACCCTGTTATATATCTAAATATTTGGTTCTTTGAGCACAGAGGTTTAATTTTTTTTTTTTTGCTCCAATTGCTGCAGATGTTTTTTCTTCTGGCATTTATAAATTAAAATATCTGACAGGCTTCTTTACCATAGGAACAGATGTCATGCTCAAACCAACAGTATCACTAAACTTTCCAGAAGATATCTATGTTGAGTAAAACTGCAACTGGTTAAAAAAATCTGTAAATCTCCTCTCTTCACCTTTTTTTTTTGTTTTGGTTTTTTTAAATTTCAATACACTGATAATCAATAAGGTCTATGCAGTGTGGGCCTGTACTCGATCTGCATGAGCTGGTTCCATCTGTCGTTTACTGAGCAGGTCAAGCTGTTCATCTTCCCTTTGCAACTCAGCTGATCTGCTGCTGCAGGTTACAAACAAAAGTGTTTTCACACAAAAGTGTTTTCAGTTCGAATGTGACCTGCTGTATTTTATCAGAGAAGAGTGTGTGTTGTGTTGTGTTGAGCCATGCAGCCCCCCCCCCCCCCCCCCCTCATGTTTCCTCCTGTGCAGAAGGGCCAACAGTAATGACCTCCCTCCGCTCTGCAGAACACCTTCAGCCTGGCCGTGGGCTTAGGCAATCTGTCGCTTGTTTTTGCTGGTGACATCTGATCCCACCGGGACCCGGGATTATTTCTCCTCTCTTTTCCAAGCTCCTCAATTGAACCTCTGTGTTTGTGGATTTCATCGTACGTGGGGGTGTGATGAGCTGAGAGGGACGGGGAGAGGAACACATGTCGTTGTTAAGTGAAAATTACAGTCTGATAAAGATAACGACACTGTGTGTGTGTGTGTGTGTGTGTGTGTGTTTTGTGATGTTGCTGCATACAGTAGCCCAACACCGTTGTTGACTAATGATTTTTTTTTTTATAACAATAAAAGCCTCCTGATTCCTCCACCAACTTCCACCTCCTGATTATGAAACATCTCCCCCGTGGTACTGTAAATAGTGAATTGTGGGTAATGTATTCATTGTACGGCAGTGCTCTAGACCCAAACGCTGCTTCCTCTCAGTCAGCAATCCAGCAACCTGCTTCCTGCAGCAGATTCAAGCCACTGACCTTCTGTGGATCAAGAGCAATTATATCTGATCAGCAACACAAGTGGATACAAGGAGAGAGGGACAGAAGAGCATATTACATCACAATCTATAGATTATGGCTTTAATATAGTATGAAAACAAAAGTGGGTAAAACATCGCCCAACAAGTACGTCATTACAGTATTTTTCGGGTTCACATGGTGGAACGTGATCACTGCATGAAAAATGAAGTCACAAAAAGGTGAAGGTGCAAATCAGGAGGTGAGTTTCCATTAACCTGCTTAATGTGCAATTTGAAATTGCAAACTTAAAAACGAGTAATGGAGTTATTTCAGATTATTCAACAAAGCAATTTTTTCACAAAATTGAAATGGAAACACATTTTATATTTTTTATTTTTGCTCCAGGGAGACAGTTCCTACTGAAAGGCAGACTGCTGGAAATCTATCATCACGTTTAATCGGAATGAAATAGCGAGAGGAGAAATCTCACACACCATTCGTAATTGTGTTTTGTCGACTTTAAAAATAAATAAATAAATAAATAAATCTACAAAACAAGGAAATCTACAAAAAGTGAAGGGTTGTGGAAACTTTCTGAAGCCACTGTATCTGTCTCTAAAATTATGTTTCCCATGTTGCTCTACACACTGCTTTACATCTAAAGACAGCCAAAGGACTCCTGGAGGAGGCGGAAGATGGGGCTTGGATTAAGAAGTGACTGCTAATGGCCCACGGAGAGCCGTCCTGGAGATTACACAGGTTACTCTGCAGCTTCGACTGTTGCCTGACTTCTAGAAATCTCTCTCCACCTGCAGAAGAATATCGAGATGAGATTAAAAAGGAAAGAGAATCCGGTGTTACTTCTGTATCGACGGGAAAAAGACATGGACGTCTCTGATTCCACAACACTGGCACCCTCTCCAAAATCACACACGGGGGGGTGGGGGGGGGGGGGGGGGGGCATTATGTCGGCTTGTTTGGTTCATTGTAAATAAGCATAATAAGGGAGTTTCTTAACTGCAATAAAGCGTGATCTCTTTGCTCAAAAGAAACATCTCTGCTCCTAAATACAGCGCCACTGATCTATTACTTTTCCTATTGTTTGAATGCGTTAGCTTTAACATCACACTAAACACTATTTATAAGTAGAGAGACCAAAAAAAAAAACAAAATTACAAAATTTAAAAACAGAAAGAAAGCAAACGATGAACGGTTATTTAATTATGAATATAATAGGAGTCTAAGAAATGAGACTTTGCTCATGCGAGGCCATGTGAGTGTGTTTCTGCTCTGCTGAGTTCGTGCTGTGTACTTTCCATTTGTTGTTCTGTTCTGATGACACAAGATCTGCAGTAACGTGTCGGAGCTAGAGGAGTAATAGACCAGAGTAATGAGCGTTTTTTACACACAGGCCCAAAGCCTTATCAGCAAGCTGTGTGTGTTCCCAGTTAGTGTGAGACATTTTGTTCTCCAGGGTCACGCTGGGAGAAACAGTTTGTTACTGTCTTGGTAAACAAACAAGGTGGACTCAGAACAGAGATATAAACGCCTGCCAGTGCCGCAGATTAATATTGGCCTTTAATTAAAAATTAAAGATATTTTGCCATCACAGTCAGTGATTTTACTGCTCAGGTGGAGGGGTGGGTTTGGAAATTTTAAGGAAGGAGGGAGAGAGGCCTGTATTAAGTTTGGAAGGAGGGGATATTTATAGAACAAGACTATGTCAAAAACCTGTAGTATACGGCCGGACCGTCAATGTTTGACCTTCAGGACGTAGTTGAAAACGGTTGTGGAACCGCTGTAAACATCATCACGCCCGGTTCTCTCCTCTCTGTGCTCACATATACAGTATTTCAATACAGCTGAATTCACAACAAAGCTGCTCTCATTTACATGTTTGTCTCTCTGTTATCAGACAACAGAGCGAGTTTGAATTACTGACTGAGACGTGGCCCATTAAGACTCACTGTGACTGAGGAGGCAACAGTCTTTTATTAGAAGCCAGCCTTTATTTTTAACTCTAATTGGTCATAGTGGTATTTCAATACAAAACCTCATCAATCAGTCATGTTAAAGTTACTGCATTAGGTGTTAATATAAACTCAGCACTTCCTGTAATCTTTTCAAATTAAAGGCCTTCTAGCGTTTCAGTGGAGAGAAACGCTTTATTTCTTAATGGGGCTTTTATTACTGCACCGAAGTGAGCGGAGTTCCTGGTGTTTCTGTAGTTTACATTGTGGTCAGATCTGCTGGTTTCTCTAGAAGTTAGCGATGACTTCTCTTGCCGTAATGGAGGCGAGGCTCAGTGTATTGGAAGTGCTCCTCCGCTTCCCTGCAGCTTCAGACCACCCAGGAAATCAAGGCAGCTGGGTGACTGCCTGTGACATGAGTAAAGCGCTGAGCCCATGGTTGGCACCCACACACGGTACAGTCATGTAGCATTTGGCTGACCAATGGTGGAAATATGATCACTCAGTCAGTCAGTCGCCATTAAAGGGCTGGCCCTGCTGTTGTGGTGCAGCCAGTGAGTTAGAAGGTGTTAAGTATTGATGGTCTGTATGTTAGACTACATTAGTTTTAGCTAATTTTATCTAATAAGCTGAGTGTATCTTGCACACAGAAATTCCAGTGTGAATGTTTCAGTATGACGATTTTGTTCCAGGACTTGCAAACACAAAAGAGTGAACACTAGAATAGATTACAGCAGCAGCTTAAAGTCAGAAACAGAGAAATCAATGTGGGCAAGAGTTTTTCCCTCACACCTTCCCTTCCTCAAGGCAGCTGTTTGTCATTCATGATTCTCGACTCCATTGAGGTCACTGCTTGGGCCCCTGGGCTCCTTCACAATAACTCCCAGTAACTGCATCATCATCATCATCATCACCATCATCATTATTTCCCCAACCAGGCAGCCAGAAGTAGCACAGATGAGTCAGACGAGCACTCATACTTCTGTTGATACATCGGAGCTGCGTTGTACATCTACACCGGCCTTAATTGCGCTGCGAGGAGTTTTCGGAGCGACCGGCAGATTTCGGTAGGTTGAAACAATTCCTTTATTCATTAGGCTGTATCTCTCTACTGAGTCGAGTTGTATGACAAAAACTCAGGATTGTTCCTGATTAGACTGTGGAGAGCACTCACTGATTTTCCCCTATGGCCTCGCAATCAGTGTAGGATCAGGGTGAAACAGTCCAATTCGGCCCCTAACAACTCCCACATCAGTAAATTGCAACGAAAATCCTCACATCACTGTATCGCTCCTGACACGAGCTATTTTTATGTCTCACTTCTTATGAAAAAAAACCAAAACAAAACAAAAAACCATCAGACATGAGGTGCTCCTCAGTGGGACGCAGTAATAATCTTTTACCCTTCATAGAAATAAATATTTGGTTTGCTTCTCTCACCACAGTATTGCACTGTGTCTAGTATCACACATACAGCATTAAAAACAACAAATCACCAACAAACCCTTCTAAAATTAAACAACAAAATACGTTGACGGTCCAACACATATACTGCAGGTATTTTCTGAATTGACGCCACTATTGAAACGACAAAGTCACCGTTTCAGAAATTAAACTTTTTACCTATTTTGGAGGTGTGGTTAGGTTTAGGTCCAGAAATACAGGGAGAGATCACGGTTTGAGTTAAAATAAATACTTGGTTGAGGTTAGGGGGACCTTTGTCGCCATGGTTACAATAACGACCACTGAGTTGTGGTTATGGAACGACAGCGTCTCCTGTGTTAAAGTCTGATGCTGAAATGACTGATGTCCTTCATTCAAAGACGAGTAATCCCTGTAACATTCTCAGCGTTGTATTAGACTGTCTTATTTTTAGCAAGGTGTTCCTAATAAATTGACAATTGTGTGTAAATACTGTGTACATACACTGTATTTAGGTATTTACTATTTGTATTAGTTGTGTAAACTATGCTGCTCTGGAATTATTGTTAGCTTTGTTTAACGATGATAAAGTCTATAAAGATTTTTTAAAATGAAAAACTATCAAGTGTAACTGGAGACAAAACTTGTTTTTTGTCCACGTGGATCATAAATCATTGAAAGTAGTGAAATGTAAACATTACGGTGCTTTTCATCCAGAGAAACTACAGCTCCCCTGTTTATTCACATGTGTTTACAGGTCAGTCTTGTAGACCATGACGTTCACACACAATCCAGCGTGAAAGTGAAAGTGAAAGAGCCCCGTGCTCATGCGACCGCAGCTGCCTCGTGAGGATGCTGTCACGCTCGTGGCGACTGTTCTGTGTGCGCTCACAGAGCAGAAATGCTCCCTCGCAAGGATGGTTTCCCGCTGGCGGATCTGTCACGAGTTTAAAGTCTAATTAAATGCTATATATATTTATATATATTTATATATATATACCCCCAGTCCCACTAATTCAGTCTCTACACAAAGCTCATGACCATAGATGAAAGTTAGGATGTGAGTCAACCTATAAATTAAGAGCGTCGTCGTCATACTCAGCTCCCTGTTTACCATTACAGTGCAGTACAACCTCCCCATCACACCTTCACCTGTGGACGACATCCAAGGTACCTGAACTCCACCGCTTGGGATCACAGCTCGTTCCAACCTACAGGAGTACCACGGCCTCAGACTCAGAGGTTGATTAGCGACCTCTAAAGCTAAGCAAAGTAGCGAGGATCAACTTCTCTCTAGCTATTGACTCCATTTTACTCTATTTACTGGTGGATTCCAGGTCAGATGAGATACATAATCCCTCCAGCGTATTCCTGCTCTGCCCACTGTGTCTCCTAATCATCCTAAGCAGATGCCTGAACAACCTCCGCAGCTTCTTTCAGAATAAAAGTAACAGCAGTTTCTGCAGCAAGCTCCTTCTGAATGTCCCTAAGAGTGAGTTCAGAACACTGTAAGGAGGAAATGTATTTTTGGTTGACTGCATCTGCAAACTTTTCTGTCACTTGCAAAAGTTCATGACCAGTAAATCGAGAGCTTAATTTTCACCCCCTATAGCTTCCTCTCCACCATGACAGCGTGGTGCTGCGCCCACATTACTGCAGAGTGTGCTACAGGGTGCAAATTGAATGATCGAACAGCATCCGAACCCCCCCCCCACACACACACACACACACACACACACACACACGTTTCTCTCTGACTATTTTTGTAACTTTCTGAAACTGACAGTCCGACAAGCACCTTCACTTCATGCAGTGACCGACCAAGTGTGCAGAGGTGAGAAAAGTAAGAAGGTTTTTGAACTTCTCTTGAGCTTTTCATTCTTTGTCCATTCTTCATCACTTCTTGTGTGTGCAGCCAGGTGTGACACTGAATGCACCGTTACTGTATGAGTCATCTTGTCTCGCCCCTCCGCAGGGCGGGAGGCTTTCTGCTCGGCTTCCAGTGTGTGGTCATCGTTCGGACAGGACTTTATATGAAGGAGTTTTTGTGACAGCATTCAGAACACTCAGTAAGATATGTCCTTTAAAACTGGGAGAGAGAAATAGGTCTTACTACAATACAAATACTACTATTACTTACAAATATATTTTTAAAATGGGGGAAAAATATAAATAAAAGGATCTTATAATTAAAGCTCCATATTTTCTTCTTCTTCTGTGTTTTATTTGAAGCGTTGATCCATTAGAAGATATATTTGTGGTTTTAAGAACCCAAAACCATCTCAGTGTAGTTTTACATCTCCTCTCTCAGGCTTCTCTCTGGAGCTCTAGTAACAACAGGTCGCTGAGCCAATCAGAAGAGAGGAGGCTCTGAGCCTCTCTTCTGATTGGCTCACTGTTTTCTGAGTCATCCAATAAAAATAAAGAAGATTTCAGGTAAAAACACTCAGAGAAACCAAATCCTGCAAGGTTTGGATGGTGGGTCCAGGTGGGCGGGGCTTGGTGACTGCTTTGTTGTGACATCACAAAGTTCCAGAAGTCCTGACGGCTGGTTTTAAGGCTCAGTTTCTGAATACAGGCTGTGTGCATTTCTCTGTGGACTGAGGCTTTGATACTTTCACAGTATTAATATAGAAGCTAGAGCTGATCTATAATCACACTACACATGGACAGAGACCTTTACACTGTATGGGACTTTTAATATTTTTATCTCTGTACCTGAGGTATGTATATATTGTATGATGTATTTTCTGCCATTACTAATTGATATCTTACATAAGCGTGACTCACTATTCTCTAGATATGTACAAGATTTGACATCTCACATAATAAAACTGTTCCATATAATCTAAATATTTTATATAAGACGGGGTTTTTTTCAGGCAAGTAAAAAAAACAGCCGTGACAGTAGATGCTGTGTAAATTTCACCATCCCAAATGTTGTGCTCATGCTGTGTTGCCATAGAAGCCTGATTCAATGTGTAATTGCTAATGGGCTCATTAGTGAGGGGGAGAGATGTGTGGAGGGGACAGGGAAACATCCAATGTTGAGATGAAGCTTCGTTTCATGCAAACTGTGCTCGATGTAGTTAGACGCTCTTTAATGTTTCAAAACAGTCTTTTGTAGATGTAGACAGAAATGAAACAGCTGGTATTTGCATGATGAAGGTGGTGCTGGTTCTTAATGCTCACCAACCAGATTCGAGAATTACTCATGACTACTTTAATACACACACACGTATTATATACTGTATATATATATATATATATATATATGGTTTGGATCTCTCTCAATAAAAATAAACAGCTGGATAGCAACGGATTAACTTTTTAAGCAGCACGTTTATTTCTCTCCACCCCGTATACAGTACAGACAGCAGATCATACATATCAGACACTTCTTAGATGCTAAATTGCTAATGCTAATAATGTGCTGGATATTCAAATAAACAAAGAAACACCAGAGCATCTGCATCACATATGAAATAAAAAAAAAATAAAAATAAAAAAAAAATGAAATACATGCTATCTTACAAGTGCAATTTTTACACATCTTTCATGTATTGTATACATTTGAATTTATGTCTACACATCATTCTTTACTCTGTTTTTGTCAGTTCTTACTGTTTCATCCGTTTGTGTTGTTTTCAAAATATGATCCTGACAGACATTTTAATTATTTTTGAAAGGACATGAGCCACTGCTATTCAGTTATAAAAGCACATTAGCTAGCGGCTAACATTAGCCGCTAGCATGTTAGCGAGATGAATTCTCCTGCATCACTTTCACAAGGCAGGCCGCAATGCATGTCTAGCTTGATTTATGTAGGCATACATTTACTTTTGTGTACTACATATTT
This sequence comes from Seriola aureovittata, assembly GCF_021018895.1. Classification (NCBI taxonomy): domain Eukaryota; kingdom Metazoa; phylum Chordata; class Actinopteri; order Carangiformes; family Carangidae; genus Seriola; species Seriola aureovittata. The sequence continues at coordinate 23,714,164 of NC_079379.1, read as the reverse complement.
TGTGTGCCTCACAACAATTTTGTAGTGCTAATATTTACAGTTGAAAATTCGAACCACAATTACAAAATGGCCGATTCACTATATAGTGGACTGTATACTGAGAGAGTGGATATTCCAAACACGGCCTATGTTTTCTACACACAACAACACTTCCTGTCTCCTAGTCACATGTCGCTAAAGTAACCAATCAGGGGCTAGAAGGACTTAGACTGAGGTGAATATGATAGTGATGGATTCATGTTTTCAAAGATGCAAATGTAAATATATAAACCTGTGAATATGTAAATAATAATTGTGTAAATATACATACGTAAATAGTTAACTGTGTGAACATAAATGTGTAAATAATGAATTGTATAAACACTGTAAAAATGTGAAATGTACAGAATTAATTAACATCTATATAACCTATATAAGCAGTATACCATATATATAGCCTCAGTATCAGTTATTCTCTCCTCAGCTGAGAAAAAAAAAACAACTACCCAGGCGCTCATGGAGCAAACAAAGAGCAGCGTCTGAAGTGCTGCGGATAAACGTGTGGACCCTGTACACATGAGTGTGTTTGCTGTGGATCAGAGGAAAAAGAGAAGAAAAGGTGTGTATGAAAACACATTTCAAGAAGGATTCCTGTTCGTCGAGGACCGTTTCATAGAACCTATAGCTTTCATAACGAGAGGCTACTGCTGGGAAGAAGAGGGAAAGGGAGACAGAGTGAAACACGCTGAAAAACTCCCTGCAGCAAATTAATTTTGACAGAGCATGTTTTTCTTGTTTTATTTACACCATACAGATTCTGTTTGTATTGGGGAAAATATATTATTGTTTATCCTTTCAATCCTATAGTGTTTCAGAATTAAAAACACTGATTTAGTTGTGCTGAGATTTAGTCCAAACAGTTTCATGGCATGACATTTAATTTCCTTTGTAATCAACATTAGCTGTTATATTACTGTAGATGCAGAAAACAAAATAGAGTTAGAGTGCACACAGTTGGCAGCCATGATTGAAATGGGTCATTGGTTAATTACTTGCCATTTTAGATAAACAGAACAAATGCAGTGTAGATTTAGCTACTCAACAGTTTAGCAGGACTAGATGAAAACATCAAATTAAAGGTCACTTACCCAAGAGTCTGATTCTCTGCGTTTATCACGTTTCTAATTGGTTTGATTTCAACACGTTAGCATTTAGTGCAGCAGGTTGTTTCTGCTCCAAGGAATTAAGAACTTTCTCAAGAACTCGGGGTGAAAAAATAAAAATGAGATGTAGAAATAAAACATTTTTATTTGTTTTAGGTCAAGTAAAGAATAAAAACATAAAGAAATTGATAAATGGCTTCGCTGTCGAGGACAGCTTTTCAGTGTTACAAACACAGCTACACTCTTTTCTCTGCTTGTTTTCTTTGTTTTGTCTTTGTTTTTTTGGACACTTTGGGGCAGAACTCCATAACAAGTTAAAAGACACATGAAAACAGATTCCTGTTGTGTAAATGTTATGGAGTATTTTCAGGACTCAAATGCAGACCAGCTCAAATAAAAGACGGTTGGTGCAAAAGTAGTAATTCATTAACAAATTCACCTACAAACAGATGAGTCAGACTCAGTAATTACACACAGGTGAAACCCATCAGGGCGGGGCAGACAATCACAAAGGATGGAAAATGAGACAAAGACAGGAAGTAAAACAACAATGGGCACACGCCTAAAACTTATTTCAAAATAAAACAGGAAATACACCAAAAGTGCAAGCAAAGACTCACCAGAGATCTTCGAGATTTTTACTCTACTTTAATACACATGATGGCTGACAGGTGGAAAACCTTAGAGTCCCGGCAGGCAGGAAACAAAACTCAGGCAGCAAAACCACAGAGAAAAACTTGGACGTAACCTCAGTGGGTTTTGTGACAAACAGTTTTGAAGCTCAGAGTGAGCTTCTTCGCTGTCGCCATCTTGGTAGTGCCTGACTCCGCCCCTAATTCCCAGCGAAACTAAAAATGGGCAACAATAAAAATTTAAAGGAGTTCTATAAAAACAGGAACGACAGCGACTAAATACAAAGGAATGCGAGGGGTAACTGGGAACAGGTGAAACTAATTGGGGCAGGGGCACAGGAGGGCAGAAAGTAAAACACCCAACAGACACATAAGGTTAGTTCTTTCAAAATAAAACAGGAAATAACTAAAAGTGGGAAGTCACAGGCACAGATCATGACATGTTGCTGCTGGAAATCAGGTTGATGAGAGTCAGGGGAGAATTCCCTGTAGGCTCGTTACCAGCAGCAACCGCTTCGACTTTACATGCAGACATTTCATCAGTGCAGCTTAAATTATAAAGACATAGTTTTTAGTTAAATTTTGTACTTTACTGAACATTAGCAAAAAGGATCTGACCCAGCTTCAAATACATATTTTGTCAATTACAAAAACTAATTTGTAGCACATTGCCCACCCCTGTGAAATTAGAAATACTTTTACTTCTACGATATAATTCTTCACTTATATTTTGCAACACATTTTATTTTTTTTACAAATATGACGCACAACAAATTCTATTCCCTATATATTAATCTATATTTCTGAGCTGTCTGAATCTTAATATTTACTGTGGTATCAAACTTCTTGTGGAAACTCTCAGGAAGAAAATGGAAAATATTATTTTGAAAATGTCAATCTGTTATTTGCAACACTTCATCTTGTCCTTTCTGTTCAAAACTCCTTCTGCATTCAGGAAGTCTTTCATTTTATTTCATTTACAGAGTGTTTGGATTAGAGAGTTAATAGCCAGCATGGCTGAGAGTCGCAGCTAAAAGCTGTAATCACAGAAATGGCTTCACAGTGCAGCAGCCTACACATTGATTCACAGGTAATCTCTTGGTACTGCAGTGCAACAAACAACAGCAGCAAGCATTAACACAAAAGATGGAAACTAAATAAAAAACAGTTTTTTTCCAGGTTTCCAGAAGGGGGGGGGGGGGGGGGGGCGCCAGCCGCCAGGATTCAGGCCACATGTCCATCAGCTAAGTTGTGATGATTCATGCTGTTACACCATGCCTATGCATCTATCCCTCTGCTGCTGCACTCCAGCTTTATCTGTCTGTCTTTCCTTTTCCATCCCTCACTGCTATTGTCACACACACACACACACACACACACACACACACTTTTGGATAAACTCTCCTCCCCCTTTATTCTGCGAGGCAAAAAGCTAGAACACAGTATTCTTCACTGCCACCAATCCGTGCCCTCATTTTAAACATATCTCCTGCCTAATTCACACAGTTACGTAACAGACAATTATACAACCAATTCAGCGCGCCCCTCAAAGACTAGCCTCACAAGGGCGCTCCAAGCAGAGGTAAGCAGTGCGCCAGTGATACGGGGAAGAGGAGGAAATGTGTATGTAATTTTAATAAAGAGATGGAATGCTGTTAAGAGCCATCATGGACTAATGATTGGAAATGAATAACAGGGGAAGGAAGGAGCCGGTGTGAAATTGTCAATTAGGATTTTCTTCCTGTGGTGACTAGAAGGAATTCAATAAGCCAGAGGCGATAGCAGACCGCTCCTATATGGAGATCACAGAGGCCTGCGTCTCCCTCCCCGTGTGAGCTGCAGCTCGACAAGCTAAAGGAAAAGCACAGATTATAAGATCAGCTCCAACGACTGCGCCGAGGTGGGTATTAAAGAGGGTATATTTACTACACAGTTAGTGTCACCCACCTCTGCAGCTTTGACTGATGATTTATTTATTTGTAAATCGTATCAAAACTGATTCTTACGGCACTTTCTGATTTTATTTATGACCCGGCGCCGGCGACAGACAGAGCTGGAGACATATCGTTTTCAGCTTGTCCGTCCGTCCGTCCGTCACATTCTCGTGGACGAGATATCTCCGTGACACCATGAGGGGGAATTTCTTCAAATTTACAAACGTTCACATGGACTCAGAGCTGAACCGTGAAATATGATTAGATTTTTAGGGGTCAAAGGTCAAAGTTCATGGTCACAGTGACCTCATGTCCTTGTGATAAGCCTTGTATCAGGAGCACCCAGAGGAATTTCATTACCTCTGAGGTAACGAACACCCACACAAACATTCATTTGGACTCGAGGATGAACCGATTAGAATTTGGTGGTCAAAGGTCAAAGGTCAAGGTCACTGCGACTTCTCAAAACACATTTTTTTTGGCCATAACTCACAAATTCATACGCTAATTATGATACGGTTTAACACAAACGTCTAAAAGGATAAAATGATAAAGATACATTTCATATCCAAATGGTCAAAGGTCGACTTCACTGTGACATCATAATGTTCTGCACCAACACCTGTGGTCGTTAGTCAGCGCTGTAACTCAGGAAGGTTCCTGCAACTGTTGGCCGAGGCGTTAAACAGCATGTAGTGCAGGGATACTCAGTATGTTCCAGTTCATCACTAGGATTTTGTTTTACTAGGTTGTTGTTTTTACACGTGTTTTATGTCTTTTTGTATTTTATTGTTATTGTACCGCACTTCAACAGTGTTGTTTTTAAAAAAAAAAAAAAAAAAAGTGCTTTATAAATAAAAATTGAATTGGACTGGAAAAAATGAGCAAAGTGTGTTGTTAAAGTTTGAGGACTTGTTGCGAGATTGTTTGTCCATCGGCAGCTTCGGTCTGGCCTTTTCCTCTGACCTTTAGAAATTCAGATCCAATAAATAATCACCCATGTTTATATAATTTACAGCTGCTCAGCTGCAACATAACCAGTCCTGAATCACGGCCTGTCCCGCTCCATCTTGAGATTAACTGAGCTCCTCCACTGTTTTCATGCTGATGGCCATGAGCTTCCCACTGCTCACCCACAACACAGCCTGACATTCCTGGGAACATGTGATTTTACCCTCGACTTCCCTTCCTCACCCCCCCCCCCCCCCCCACACATCTACTACCACTACAGCTATTGCCACAGTCACTGCTGCTGTTACCATCAGACTTCTACGACTTAATAGCAGATGAGGTAATAGTGATTTAGCCGGCCTTGTGTGCTTTGTGCCACAGTTTATTGAAGCAGAAATTAAACACAATAACAGCAGGAGGCTGTTCATCCAGGTGGATGTAAGAATAGTTGGATAGGATGGGACAGCCCCCCCTCCCCTCCCCTCACTCCCTCCTCCCTCATTCCCAGTCAAAATGAAACAGCTGTGGTACACCACACCAATCAAATGCTGGCTACCAGACCACAGAAGGTCACCAGGCCAGCTGTTAAAACGAAGCTCTGCCTGTATGAGACATAAGTATATACCAGCAAGGGCGGACTGGTCGTCAGGAGCAGTGGGAGTTTTTCAAAACAGAGACATTAGAAAATGCTGTTACTTGGGCCAGACCTGGGTGGGCGGGGCCGTTTTAATACGATTGCGCTTGTAGGCGCTTAAATTTGGTCCACGTGGCTCTGTCCCACCCCCTCTCCCATCGCTGTTGTCGATGAGGATGACACGGGGGAACATGAGACAGACGGCAGAGATGAGGGTAACAGCAAAAGATCCAGCACAGCCCTCAGAGCCCAGGCAAAGCACCAGTGACATGGTGAGGTTGATGATGATGAAGCTTATTTGACTAGCTGGCTTTTCACCCACATCAGTCCCAAATGAGGAAGCTAACTGTTACGCAAGTATCGTTGAGACATTAATACGACGGCTTCCTTTTTTTTTTTTTTTTTTTTGATCAGCTTAGAGACTAACCACAAGTCAGATCTTTTTTCCAGCTTTAATGAAATAAAAACTACTAAAACGATCTTAGCCCTGTATTTCTCAACCTGACTGTCGTTACCATCAGTTCCAGGGACGGATTTAGGGATTTCAGGGCCCAAAGGCAAACGCTGTGTTGCTTTGTTTTCAACCTTTTTCTAAATGGGAATGTCTCAGTAATGTTCTCTTAAGTAAAACACTACACATTAAAACAAATACTGTGTGTACAGCCACTAGAATTGTATGTACACTATAATTTATTTGTTGAAATCAAGGGTTCAGGTGAGCTGATAGCTTCACTAGAGGACAGCAGGTGTTTCTAGTTTGGAAATGCAGGAATAAAGGTCTCAGAGGACAACAGCTGGTTTAAATGACATGTTTTTGATATCATTGGAGCTTCTCCCTGCAAGATGGTCATGGTCAGGAGCAACAGCATCTGTCACCAAGAAGGACACCAACACAGACCTTTCTCTGGGAAATAGGAATAACCCGACCAAGGACAGTCAGTGTCCCCGTCCTTTGGGTTAGCTCCCCCCCCCTCCCCTCTGTCTCAATCAATAGCACCAGGAGGAGTTTTGATTTAAGGTTCCCAGGATCTGTGCTGCAGGAACAACCCCAGCTGTTCCACTGACACCGCTGAGGCCGGGGCAGAGATGAGTAACGTAATTAACCAATGAATGAAAGGAGGAAGATGGAGAGATCAGTCTGCATAAGGGGGGCGAGGCATGGGGGTACAGTTGCCCACTGATGTTCCCAGATGACAGAGACATATCGCAGCATGTACAAAAGCCCTGCTCCGATGTCAACCTCTCAGCATAATTAAATGAGATAAAAGTCGCAGTGGAGGAGTGAGCCTTAAAGCCCGACGACTGCATCAGCGTTGCGCTGCTCTACAGCGTCGGTTCAAGTTTCTGTGATATAAACATGCTCAGTTACATCTCTGCTGGGGCCGCTCAGCAGCTCCTGCACATGCTGCAGCATTAACAGATGGGGAGTGAGTATGAAACAGAGGAGACGTAAGCGTAGACCGATACAGGCTAGAGTCAGTGCTGATAGATTCTGGCTTAAGTTGTCAAAATTAAAGGAATGTTGCACAACAGAAAATCTTAAAGTTTGCAGCTTTATCCTTCATGATGGACAAATTTACAGCAGTTATAGAGTCAAAACAAATCTTCATCTCTTTGCAATTAAATTGGTTTGTACACTATTTCCTGTTACCGAACAACTGCCATTCTCCATGAAGGAGTCCCAAAACCTTGAAACTTGCAACACGTTTTTAACCTTGTTAACACCCATATCACCTGTAAAAAAGTAAAGATCATAAAAAACGGTAAAATGACTGGCAGCAGCGGCTGCCAAACAAAAAACGTAAAATTAAAGTAAAATGGTCTAGGAGGTGTTCAGAAGGAGGCGGTTCTTGCCGCTCCATTCACTGAAGGCCATCGTCAGACCAGGCCTCTTGAGCTCCGCCCTCACCTCCTCCACTGTAAAGGACTGGAGATTTGACCCCAGTGTGGAGGGAGTTGCAGCTGCAGTGTCAGGTTGTGGAGGAGATGCCGTAGGAGAAGCTGCAGCTGAAGCAGTGGGAGACAGAACAGGTGAGGCTGTGTCACACCTGTTGTAGAACAGGTTGAACTTTGATGATAAAGGATTGTGGCCAAAAACACGACATTTGGTGATCACAGGATATATATAACTGAAACATCAACTGTAATTCTTCCTGTTATAAAATGATAATAAAATTTACTGGAACTAGTCAACATCATCAAAAATTAGAATAATTATAAGCCGGGAGATGATAAAAAATGTTGCTGAAATCACCTTCCAGTAAAAAAAAATAAAAAAAATCCATCTTTCCTTATTTTCCATCTTTAATCCTCTAATAGATCAAAGCAACCTCTTTTGCCTTGAGGCAGGAAGTATTGTAAATCCCACTTTCCTGACCCAACACTTGTTACTCATCTTGATGTACATAAGACGACGTTGTGCCTGAGCCTGAGGTGATCTGTGGCCACGACGGCTCGGCAGCAGCAGAGGCAGTGGAAGCAGATGCTGGAAATTCCTACATCTGCAGCACAACGCTGAATCCTCATTTTTTTGTTGAGAGTCTTTACAGCGCGTCTTTGCAGCGGCGTTGAGCTCTCAGGACCACCGTACTAAATACACCGTTAGCCCATTAAGTGGCTAATGATGTCATGTAATTAATGTTTCCTCACAGCGCTGCTCACAAGCTCCTCTGTCTGGTGCAGACGTCATCGGATAAAATCAATGAGTGTGCTGATGTTTGCACACAGCGCTGCACTCCGCAGTCTCTTGACAGACTCGTGTATGTGACAAAAATGGTGTAAATCCTCCAGTCAAACCCAGACAAATTCCTTTGGTGCAGGAGATGTTTGCTTTGTTGCGCCTGTAGGGCAGGACAAATTATAGCTTTATCATCCTAAAGCCTCTTTGAACCATACACCTCATTACCAAAGTGTAGTGGCAGTTTAACATTTCAGTGTCACGTCTGACTAAGCGCCCCAGTTACTTTGATGCGAGAGTCATGACTGAAATGTTACTACGTCGGACAAAATAAGATTTGAGTGTCACGTCCAACACGTGTGAATTAAATGCTGTCAGAACAACATAAATAAACCACAGCAGCAAGGTTAAATATGCACAATGAGAAATTAAACACACGTCTTGTTCACCTTTTAAAGAGCAATCTATAAACATATATTCAATTATCGTCTCCTTTAATTGTGCAAAGACAATAAAAGACGCTAAAATTACCCTTATGTTTTAAGACCTGCAAAATGTTTCGCCTTGAGAAAGCATGCAAGCGTACTGAGATAGGTGACATGCAATGCTGAATTTATAGCCGGTGTAAACGAAGGAAGTAGAATGTCTTCTCTGCAGTTAATTAGTTGCGAAAAAATACTATGAATGAGGAACAGCAAAGACAGTTGTAGCATTAAAATGCAGAATTTAACTCCTCAACGGCTGCTACCAAAGACAACAAGGTCAGTAACACTTATATTCATTATCCATGATGTATTCACCACTGGTAGTCGAGGAAGATGAGACCCAATCAGGGAGCGACCGCGGGTGTCTACGTCATCGTTTCCAAAGGTCTCCGTTTTTGCCCGTCCAGACTACAACACAACCCCAGAGTCTTCAAACTAAAATGGAGCCAACAGGAATAAACAGCAAAAGACATGCATTTTAAAAGAAAAAGGTAGACGTCTTCATCACTTTCCAACTTATTGGTGTTGTCACTGTTTCCCGTCAGACACCAGTAGCCAGGCATTGAGCACCTTACAACTTAAGAATGTAATAATATCTGGCAGATTTTAAGGGGGAAAAACTAACCCTAAACTGTGCAGATAGTCCATGACAAATTGACCCAAAAATTAATCACAAATTCAAGATGGAAGTCTCCTAAATATGTGCATATTGTTTGAAATACATATCCCTTAAAGTACAATTAATTAAGGCCCTTTTGGGGGTGTGATTTAATTTTTCAAATTAAGAGCTCAAGTGGTAGGGAGATGTTTGTGATATACTAAGCATTTCAGTAAAGAGGGAAATATTTTTAAACCATTAAAACACAGTAATTTATAAAAAGAATAATACAAGAAATATATGTGTAATATGTGAATATGAAGCCATGGTAAGTGAGAAAGCTCTTTTATGATATGAGTGAACGACAGTATCTGGTATCAGCCCATTACGTGAACAAACCTGCTGTATGTACTGGTCTAAATGAAGGTTGAGAACCAGGAAGGAGACAGTGAACACGAGAGAGAGAGAGAGAGAGAGAGAGAGCCATCATCACCATGGTGTAAGACAAAGTAATCTGCCCATCCCCCTTCACAGCTCTACTCCACTCTGCTGTGGGCTCACACTTTCACATGCAAAGGCAGTCCTCAGCACTAAACTGCAAACCCCCACATCATTACTAAAGCTCCAGTAAGACAGATCTAAATTTTTCACGGTGGATGAGTGGGATTAAGCTCACCACGCATGTGAAATGTGATGTATTAGACAGCATGATCAGACTGATCTATGAGTTTGCCAATATAAACTGATACTGGTCAGACTTTTGCTACGAACTGTCATTTTTGCATGTCTGTTTTGTATGGATTAAAGAAACAAGATGCAACATGTTAATTGGTGATCTTTAGAAGTATTGGCAGATGTATTTTGGAGCTTGGGAAAGAGCCAGGCTAACTGTCTCCCCCACTTTGCATCTTTTTGCCAAGACATGGCAACACTAAACACATTCTGACTTCATCTCTGTGGCAATCTTACAGAGAGATTTACATTGATCTCAAGTGAAAAATGTTAAACTATTCCTTAAAAAAAAAAACTAAACTAAAAGATACAGCAGTAGCTCCCCCTAAAACTACAAACATTCGTTTTTACATTTTCATTTATGTTCTGGTTAAGAAAAAAGGAACATTAATTTAGTGAGCTTTGGAGTTGTAGGTATTTTTAAGTTTCCACTTTTCACCACAGCTATTTCACCCTACTTCCAGTCTTTATGCTAAGCTAAGCTAACAACGTCCTTGACTGCTGATACAAAATTTAATGGTGCGTTCCATTTTAACTGGGAAGTTTCAGAGTTCCCAGTTGGAAATTTCAACTGGAGAGCCCCCAGAAGTCCGAAGAACCTCATCAACCATGACCTCAAAATCCAAGATGGCTGCTCCACGCATCAACAGAAATGAAATCTGCACCAGAATAACGATTATTAATTCTTCTGTCATAATTGTGTCTCATTAAATCAGTCGTACACACTGTACTGTCCAACTTCTATTTGTGGACATGTTGCTGCAGGATTCTGATGCGCAAAATACCAGCTGATGCGTTGTTATGAACTGCTAATGCTAACATGCTAACAACAACAAAAACAAGCAAGAAACAACAAGAAGCTTTCAACTTACTCTACTGGAACTTGAGTGCGACATCCGACCCCCATAGTCCTCTAATCTCGCTCTCAGAACAAAAGAAAATGATCAGGTTTAATTTTTTCCTTTAAAGAGCTACTTATCCACTAAAATCCCTGCAATACCCTGGCTGTCATTGTGGCCTTTCAATTTCAGTCTCTCATTGTGGTTAAAACACTGTTGGCAGGGTGACATCATATGTTCCAAATCGCTGTTGGAAAAAAAACAACAACACTGTGGTTAAAGTTTGGTTTGGTTTAGGTTCAAAAACAACTTAGTTAGGTCAAAGGAAAGATCATGGTGTGGGTTAAAATAACTACTTTGTTATGGTTAAAAGAAATCAATGTTGACTGTTGGTAGAAAACAGTAAGAAAACAGTGGTGTCCCATGGCAAAGTCTGAAATTTTATTGACCTGTCCAACAACCCCGGCCTCCTCCCTACGTCTACTTTGTGGCTTTAAAACAACGTCACACTACTTCCCTCTCTGCTCCTGCCGCACTTTCTCATAACATAAACAAATGTCATTTTGGGCACCTGCTGAAATGGTGTTTTTCTTGGGACGACGGTCTTGGTTGTGAGTATGGTCAGTAAAAATGTGTTAGAATCTGTACCAGTGGTCAGTAACTGTATATTTGTCCTTTTGTTCCACCCATCCATCCTCTGCTTTCTCTTATTGAAAAGACAGCAACCAACTCTCCCAAGGTGACGTAACAATATGAAAATTAGAAGGGCACTCAGAGAGCACAGACCTCCGCCAAGGCCACTGTCCAACAACATACACCAGACTTCAGAGAAAAAATATTAAAATTTATAATAAACAATCTGGATCTGCCCCCAAAAATGTATGAGTTCTTAGACAAGATGACAACTGATGTAGCAGCAGCTGAATGACAAACATGGTTTACCATTTGTCCTACATATAGTCTGTTCATGCCCGAACACACCTACACTCTAAACAACCAACAAAATAAGGACCTTTACTTTCTTTGCCCATGAGGATTAATTCCAAAGAAAGACAGCAGTTAATGCATCGAACCATGTGACAATCGGTGAATTGACTAGTTAGTATATCATACTCTTTTTCCACCAACTTTAGCAGGTATAAGCAGCTTTTTTAGCACGGCAACTGCGGGGAGCGATGTGATCACATGCACTTCCAGAGCACACATACAGACGCAGTGGAAAGAGAGAGAGCTGCTAGCCGCCGTGCAAACTGGTAAAACTCAGGGGTTGGTGCTTCTGTAAAAGTGACGGAGCCTCCGTGTGAAGCGCTTCGATCGGTGATTGATTGTTTTTAAAACTTATTTCGGGGCTACAGATTCAGTCTCGGAGGAAAGTGTAGCCGCAATGTTTCTGGTTTAGCAGCTGTGCTGGACAGGTGACAGGTCTACAGTGTGTGTGCTCATTACAGATGTTACAGCAGGAAAAGGGTGGGTTTTATTTTACATTTTTGACCAGCGTAAAGGGGTTTTAGTCACAAATAGACAGCGGTGAATGTCAAGGACTACTACTTTCTGTTGGTGATAAATGACGAGTGTATGCCGTGTATATTATTGTTTCACTCTGGACAGCACGACCCTGGGCTCCTGTGTACGGTTTTATGCTAAGCTAGGCTAAATGCATCCTGACTCTACATATTTAAACAAGAGCGTTTTCTTTACTCCAGTTAAGAAAACAAAGAAGAATATTTCCCAAAATGTTGAGCTATTTCTTTAAACATGTAGAATAAAGCAGAGTCCAGCAGCGTTGAACATTAGCGGACCACAGGTTGCACCAGCAGCGAATGCAAACCGCATGTAAGAGTATATGTTTCCATAAGATGAAGGCAGCGCGGAGAGTTTCATCTCAGGCTGACCTGCCTCTCTGCCTGCTGCTTCTGTTACATCTCTAATAGGAGGAAATGGCTTGTGGTGAGGAGAGGATCCAGCCCTTCTGTGGGAGTTTAATTCAATCACAGCTCCGGTCAAAAATGAATTAAAACTCTCATTAAGCCCCCCTCCTGTGTTCCAGAGACTAAGCCGGCTGCTGAGGCTCACAAGTAGAAATTTGGGTGTTTCACGGAGGTATCAATCATCTCTGCAGTTATCCGTCTGTGAGTCAGCCATCAGTCACTAACTCCATCATTTTGTTATTTTAATTTGCAGTGCTAGCGCTCACCCACACAGTGAACCCAATGAGACCAGTTGCAGATGATCCAAACAGTGAGCTCCGCGGACGCCTTGTTGTTTAATCTGAACGAGTCACAGTTTGACAAAATTGAGAGCGCAGCGCTCCCTGCCTGGACTTCATATCTCACTGAACACAATGAGGATAATACACTGAGATCCACATCACAGGACCATTGACCTTTCCACAGTATACTATAACTAACCACTTTGGACCGTGGCCATTTATTATATGGAGCAGAGCAGCAGAATGTGTTGTTTTGTGCCAGGGAGGGAAGGAGGAACTTGTGTGTTGTAAACCCACCAAAAAAAAACAACATTTCTTTGCCTCCAGCCTCTGTTTCAGGGCCAATTCAGTCTCCCTTTGTTGCTTCTGAGCAGCAGCTTCCATTATCACTAGAGTCACACTGGTACATTGTTCCATCTATTATCAAGACACAATGGCTGTGACACTGGCATTTAACCTTATTCTATTCTTGGACTCATAATAACATATTCTAATTATTTTTTATTGTTTTCCTTAGAAAAGGAAAGGTGTGAACACATTCATTTTCTTCACAGATAAGCTTTCCAAGACTTATGACTCAAAACATTTTGATCCACTGCCACTTGGAAACAAGAAAAGAATGACGCATTGATCTTTAAGTAAAAATAATCTACCCTACAATCTGTAAAGCTAAACCAAACATGGAGTCTTCTTTATCAGCTGTCTAAAGGCCTTTATACATGAAGAAAATACTACTTTCCCCTCTTCTCTTGCTCAACACCAGCCCTCAAACGTGAAACATGAGCTCCCCCTGCTGATTTAAAAATGGAAAGTGTGCTGCCTTCAGGTGCTCATGATAATAAAACAGGGAAAAGTAATATAAGGAATTTGCTGATGACATAGATGCATGTAATAAGTGGTCGAAAGTTACTAAGTATATGTATTAAAGTACTGTAGCTTAGTAGTTTTGAAGTGCTTGTACTTAACTTACATTATCAAATACTGTACAGGCATTTAAACAGTTTATCCAATACACTAAAAAGCAAATACTGTGTCAGTTGACCAGATTTCAAAAGACATATATTTTATATATATAGCTTGTATCACTTGTGTATATATTTTGTTAGTTAAATCTTTACCATTACTAGGATACTTGAATAATATGAATTTGTAATTTTTCTTATTTCAAACTTTGTGCTGACTTAAATTATTCTGATGTTAAAGAAACACATCTTCAAATATTTAGCCACAACTTTATTTATAGTGTTATAAAGACATGTTTCGTATATACAACATCAGTGCATAATACAAGATAATGCCGTTCATTTTATCTTTTAGATGCTATATAGGTTTCTGCTTTAATGACGGCACGCTACTTCAAAATATCAATAAAAACTAACAAAAAAAAAAAAGGATCACGAGGATCATTTTATTTGTGGTTCTCACTGAGAGCAACCAAAATATGCAAAAATCTTTAAAATACCCCCTGACAACTCGAAAATGTCAATATTTCAAGTGATGAACTCGTCAATGTTCGTGGGGAAATGTCCGAGGCGTTCTGAAGGTAGCACAACGTTGTAAGTGTGTAATGAATGATGTACTGCAGCCCCGAGTCGTGGTCCATACACGTGTAGAGCAAATTTGAGGATAGATGGGCTTGTAGGAAAGCACAGTAGCAAAAACTGTTGCTGCTTGGGTCGAAATTTTGTCTCTGACTAAAGATCTTGTGAATTGTTTTTCGTCGTTTATAATTTGTTTTGAAGGGGAGCTCTGGCCGAAGAATATTTTGGTGAGTTGAAATTTGATGCTGTGAAAAGAGAGGCTGTGGACTAGTTAGCAAAAAACCGTGGAGTTACAAGCTAGACACAATAAGTAAGTTGGACTTCCGGTTTAAAATCAAAATTAAATTGAATTGAAAATACACTGAGCTAGAGCGTAGCAGTATAATGATTCATAATAACGACAATAGTTCAGACGATTATATTCCAAACGGTCGTTTTTAACTATGTCGGTACATATGATGCCATTCTCTTCATATAAAAGTTAATAAATAACTATATGCTTTTATTTTGAATTCGATGTTGGCTACTTCTGTCGTTAGCTAGTTTGCTAGCTTGATGCATTTGTTAGAAATGGAGAGCATGTTAGCTACCGTTCGCTATTTAAAGACAGCTTCAGTTAGCAGTGGCAGTTTGTAAAGCAACTTTAAAATCCGTCCGTTTACCACTGCATATCTCAAAGGATGATATGGTTTTACATTTCTGAGAGTAACTACCGCGCATTGATATCACAGCTAACAGTTAGCCTCAAGCTAAATGCGCTATGTTGTCTTTGACTTCGATGACGACGGCAATTTGGACGGGCGGTGCACTCACTTGTCGTATTCTCGCCAAACGGAAGTGGGGATTTCCCACCCGCGCGGCCTGTACCGCGTGAGTTACCGAGCGCTTCAAATGTGCCATGCTCTGTACAGTGTTGTGTTGTGGGAGGAATGAGAACCTTTGTTTCATCTTAGCAAATACTTAGTAAAATTTGGCGACCATCGAGTTTTTGTCGCGTTAATTAACCAGTGATTTTTAGACGGTAATCATTTATTGTGTAATTGGCTTAGTTACCTTGGCAACAACAACTCGTTTTCACGTCGAAGAACAACGACATGGAGGTTTAGCCGTTGTTTGGTTAGTTAAACAGCAAAATTGCCTCTATAAATGTTCTCTACCCCCTCCTAATAATTCCTGTCAAACAGCCAAAAACATATTAGTTAAAAGTCATACAAATTTAAGTATTATATTTTATTCAAAAGTACATTTTCTTTACATACATCCTAAATTCAATATGCCCCCACAGTAAAATGTAATTTAGTACAATTTACTACATTTTCTGTAGCACAAGTTTCTTGTGTTTACCTTAAATAAACTCTACCAAAGATAACATACTTGTTTATCAACACAATGTTTTCCTATAAGTGAATTTAGATCCACTAAATGTACCTTCAGTTCTTTCAGGCAGTAATGATCTACCTCCAAATATCTTGACAACATGATTTTTATTCTTTGAACATGTATAGATCACGTTTTTTTTTTTTTTTTTTTTTTAATCACAAATACATTAAAAGAAAAGTTAAATTTCCCAAAGCACAAAACACTGTGAATTCTGGCTTTTTGCATGAACTGTTTGATTTTAATCATTCAGAGCAACTCAGAGGACAATGATGAAGTACATCCTGGTAACCGGAGGAGTCATCTCAGGCATCGGCAAAGGCATCATTGCAAGCAGTGTGGGCACAATCCTGAAGTCGTGCGGCTTACATGTCACTGCCATCAAGATCGACCCTTACATCAACATAGATGCAGGCACATTTTCACCCTATGAGCATGGTAGGTGAGAGGGAAGGGTCAGTCTTATTTGACACATTCATAATTAAAGGGGCCACGTGTTAAGTATGTCGTCTGATTGTGTCATTCTGTCTCTGTCCAGGTGAAGTGTTCGTGCTGGACGATGGGGGTGAGGTAGACTTGGATCTGGGGAATTACGAACGCTTCCTTGACATCCGGCTGACCAAAGACAACAACCTGACCACGGGCAAGATCTACCAGTCTGTCATCAACAAGGAGAGGAGGGGAGACTACCTGGGCAAAACAGTGCAGGGTAAACAACTGCTGTTTAAGCTCTAATGAGCGTGATACGTTCAAGAGAAATGGTTAACTAAGAATAATGTTGTTTCTTTCATTCCAGTGGTGCCACACATCACAGATGCCATCCAGGAATGGGTTGTGAAACAGGCCGCTGTACCAGTCGATGACGATGACGTAGAGCCTCAAGTTTGTGTAATAGAAGTAAGCTGTGCGGTTCATTTTATCATATCAGAAGGGTTCAGATTTTACGTTCTGTTGTCCAGGGTTATTTCCTCTTTGAAGGTTCCGCCGAAGCTGAGGCTGCTAACATTGTCGCTGATAACATCTGTGTGTGCATGTGTGTGTGTGTGTGTTTGCAGTTAGGAGGCACTGTGGGAGATATAGAGAGTATGCCTTTCATCGAGGCCTTCAGGCAGTTCCAGTTCAAAGTGAAGAGGGAGAACTTCTGCAACATTCACGTCAGTCTGATACCACAGGTAAGAGAGAAGCACCTTCAGGCCGATCAGGTTTTACATTAGGGCAAATATGTCGGCCGCTGTTGGAGAACAACTGACTGTAAATGCAGCCAAATGTGTAATAAACGTATGTCTTCATTTATCCAGAGGATGTATATATGTGATAATATATTCCTCTATAATTAGCATATATGGCAGCATCACTATTTACTCTTTAATTTAAGTAATAATTAGTATTAGTAATCCCCTAGAGTACGGTTTGTCAGATCTAGAACAAAAGTTCTGGTAGCCTGACAACGTGACATTATCATGACAGTTGCTAAAAGGTGATTAAAACACTTCAGTGGGAGGCAGGAAGAAGACAACTTTTCTAAATAAGTTGTCAGGATGAAACAGGAAGTAGATGCTGTAAATGTTGAAACAAAATTCTCGATAAATTGTCGTGGATATCTGCAAATGCATTGTGGGTTTTGTTAGTTTCTTGTGGGTTTTGTTAGTTTCTTGTGTTTTTGTTTACTTGTGTTACACGTTATGTGTCGCAGATGCACAGACAGAAGATTAGCAAGCAGGTTCTTTACAGCCAGTTTAATGTATATGTTGTCTCCGTTGTTGTTGTTGTTGTTGTTGTTGTTGTGTCCAGCCCAGTGCAACAGGAGAGCAGAAGACCAAACCAACACAGAACAGCGTCAGAGAGCTGAGAGGACTGGGTCTGTCCCCTGACCTGGTGAGTCATGAATCACTTACGTAAGAATGTTTAAATATAAAACATGTTTCAACATCGTGGAATTTAGAGCGCTACGCTCCAGATGTGGAAAGCTCATTTTCTGTGGTCGGCCTGATGATGAACATAGTGATACCTTTTTCTTTTCTTTTTTTTTTTAAAGCCTGAATTTAATAAAGGGCTTGAAATGCTCTTTAGGCCACGTGACCTAAATCACAGTGACATCTTGAGGCAGCGAGGTCCGAGTGACATTCAGCAGTGTTGTCATGACGGCAATGTTCTGCTGAAACCTTTCACTCGGAGAGAATAGACTGTGGCCATGAAGGAACAATGCAGAGGGACACTGTGCCATTCATTTTATATTAGCAGCAGTAATGAAAACATTCTCCACACACAACATCACCAGCCTCTAACTTTTGATACACAACATAATAATACTTTTTTTAATAGCAAGCAATAACAAGTTTTCCTCCATAAAATGTTTCCCTCTCTTACCCGGGGCCTCCTCCCCCCATTGGCTGTGTTTTGCTCAGGTTTAGTCAGAGTCCTGCGGACTCATTCTCTTAGGAACCTTAAGTTGAGTAGATTTGTTTTGTGTTTTTCTGTGGGGAAGGAAGCCCGTCGAAACATCTCAAAGATGAGAGAGAAATGGGAGTTTGTCAATCATTTGATCGTTAAATTTCCTTCTCATCTTCGCCAACAGATCATGTGTCGCTGTTCCACCGCTCTGGAAAACTCTGTTAAAGAAAAGATCTCGATGTTCTGCCACGTAGAACCTGAACAGGTACATCGCCGCTGACGCTGACACACTCTGATCGTTTCGCTTCGATGAGCCGCGACTCGCTCGGCAGTTCTCAGCTCACTGACCCGTCTCGTTCCAGGTCATCTGCGTGCAGGACGTGTCGTCCATCTACAGAGTGCCGCTCCTGCTGGAGGACCAGGGTGTGGTGAGCTACCTGAGCAGGAGGCTGAATATGCCCATCGAGGCCCGACCCAGGAAGATGCTGACTAAATGGAAGGAGATGTCCGACAGGTGAGTCGAAGATGAAGATGGTTGAAAACAAACTGCTCCTGCTGTTCTCTTCTGTCCTGCGTGGTTTGATGGTTTTACAGGTCTTGTTTGAAATGGTATACTAACGCACATGTGTTCCTCGCAGGTCGGACAGACTGCTGGAGCACTGCTCTATAGCGCTGGTCGGGAAGTACACCAAGTTCTCAGACTCTTACGCTTCTGTCATCAAAGCACTGGAGCACTCAGCCCTGGCCATTAGTCACAAACTGGAGGTTAAGGTACGAACACGGTGGTCCTGTTCACACCTGGTACTAACATCAGTCTCGGGTGATCTGTTCTCAAGTGGACAGCTCTAAGTTCAGGTGTGGAAGAACCCCTACTCCTTTGCCACAGTCTGATCAGTCCCACCACAGGTTCTGAAAATATTTAACTATTTATAAAAGCTAAAACTTCATTTCATTGTAGAGCTGTGAACGACAACTCCCTCTTTCTCTCGTTGTCTCACGCTGGACACATTTTTGGACAAGGTCCCTTTAGCATCACCCTTTAGCTGCACTTCTCCAGGCTGTGAACTAAACACGGTGGCACCCATGTCCTCTACTGGACATCCGCCACCAGCCTGAGACAACCATTGACCTGAAGCCACATGAGTGTAGACCCGACCCATCTTTGAAGAAGCCCCGTAGGCAGATATGTATGTGTCCACATATGATTGGCCGTTTTGAATTTTCTTCCACCCCCTACATAAGTCATTGAGTGCATCACAGTGACTACACATCATCTGATTAAAGAGGGACAGGTAGAAGCAGGAACCTTGAGATGGAAAAAAACTTTTCTTTATCTTTGACTCTTTAGACCTGCAACCTAAAGCTTATACGTCTCCTCTCCTCAGTATATAGACTCAGCTCATCTGGAGCCAAGCACCCTGCAGGAGGAACCGGTGAAATACCACGAGGCCTGGCAGAAACTCTGCAGTGCTGAGTGAGTCCAGAGGTTTCATTTCTGGAAGTAATAACAACCTGGACTTCAGATTTTTTAAGTTTCATTAACAGCTTTTTTCTTCCTTCTCTTCTCTCCTCAGTGGAATCCTTGTTCCAGGAGGTTTCGGTGTCCGAGGAACTGAAGGAAAGATTCACGCCATCAACTGGGCGAGGAAACAGAAAAAACCTTTCCTAGGTACGGGAGAGCTGCCACTGTGACACTGCAGGATCACACCGTTTTTAACATTATCTTGACTTTCTGTGCAATGCACTTGAGAAAACCAAATCTTTGCTGCGTCGTTCCTGCAGGTGTGTGTCTTGGAATGCAGTTGGCTGTGTGCGAATTTGCCAGAAACATGCTTGGCTGGAAAGGTAAGTCCTCACGTGCATCAACACAATGGGGGAGTATTGTTAGTGTAGTAATAGTTAAAGAAAAGCTCTTTACAGAAAAGGTAAAATCTGAAGATTTGTTGGTTAGAGGGCTGAAATAAAGTCTGTGGTTAACACAAGCTCTAGAGATTTCCATGTTTTATTCTACAACATTAAATACGTCTTTCTTTAATCTTTTACGTCTCTTTAAAAAAGGCCAGTTTCTAACAAGCGGTTAAATGAGACTGCAGAGGTCATCGGGGGTTAGCATATTAAAAAAGTCTGAAAGCCCCAGTGTGATTTTGGACTGTAAGACAGAAACTCTGTGAAATCTTTGTTCATCCGTCCAACAGTGGTCACAGATTGTACTAAGAGACACATCTACTGACAGATTGAAGGCTCCCTGTGCCAGATGCAGAAAAACAGTCTCGTAACATAACCAAGCCTCCTCCATGTTTCTCAGTGGGGGTGGTGTTCTTTTATCTGAAAGCTTCTTTCTTTTTTCTTTTTTTAATTCTGTGAACACAGAGCTGATGTGACTTAGTGAAAAGCTTTCTTTTGTTTCATCTGTCCAACGCGCAGTCTCCCAGAAGCATTGTTGTCTTGTCAACATGCTTTTTTTTAGCAAACTCCAGTTGGGCTTCTTTGTTTTAATTTCTCTTTCTAAAGTTGGTTCTTTCTGCGTCGTCCTCCATAGAGCTCACTGTTATCCAGAAACACTTGTACCTTGATCTTGGATGTCAGCTTGATTTTTGTCTCTTTTTTTTTTCCACCATTTGAACTTTCCTGCTGTTCAGTCTTGTCAGTTTTCCTCTTGTGCCCACATCGTCGGCTACAATCCCACGGTCCTGAAACTCCTTAATAAGATTAGCAGCTGTTGTCACAAGCTGCGCATCACGCTGTGTGGAGACGGTCTTGTAGCTTTTTGCTCAGACGACTCTCCTCTTTTCTGTCTCTTGATCAGTGTGAAGCAGCATCAAACAAACCACTGGTCCGGCTGACCACTTCTCACGGGAACCGATGATCATGTCTTTGTAGAATAAGCAAGAGTTCAGCTGCTTTTCACAGCTTCAGCTTCTTTGTTTTATTCTGTGGAAAACCAAAGACATGCAGATATTCAGAGAGACAGACAAAGAACTTCAGTTGACCACTTCTGTAAAGTTTTGTCTGTTTGTTTTCCCCACATTTTACAAAGGCTACGATGCACTGGGCGCTGTGACTTAGATCTTACTGGAGATGTCACATGACATGTAATGAAACTGTAAAAAAAATCGTTAATAACACAGTGTATAGGGGCCTTAACATCGTGTGTACAGTCTTCTGTCTGTGTCGAGATGCGTTCAGGCACAATCGCTGTAGCGTGACAGTATGAAAGTACACTTTCAGGTCATGTTTACTCACATATTGCAAGTGAAATGTGAGCCGTGGTGCAGCCTGTATGGACAGCCGGAGTGATGATAATAGAAGCTTATTTGCTCTGTCAGACGAGCAAGATGGACGACCGAAAAAGCTCCTCTGTGAACACACAGTGAATTCACACATGTAGGTGCTCAAGAGAAAGAGTGGAAGCGGTGGCTAGTGAATAAATTCTAACATAACTAACTGCACGTCCTTTTCCCTGTTTTGCACTTAGATGCCAACTCAACAGAATTTGATCCAGAATCAAAGCATCCTGTGGTGAGTTCTTTTTTAAATTCAGAAGCCATCTAGTTGTAATTTGACCTGAATTTACTGACGAGTCAAACTCTAATCTTTGCAGGTGATCGATATGCCAGAACACAACCCCGGGCAAATGGGTGGCACAATGAGGTTAGGGAAGAGACGGACCATATTCAAGAGTAATACCAGTGTATTGCGTAAGAAAAACTTTTAATTCTCTTTAAACCAAGCCAGTCTTTGATGCGTTTGTTGCGTCAGCACGGTGCTTTAGACCTCTTCTGTTTTCCAGGCAAACTTTATGGAGACGCAGAGTATGTGGATGAAAGGCACAGACATCGCTTTGAGGTATGTTGACCGCTCAGTTCGTCAGCAGCGTCAGAAACATTGTTTACAGTGGAGTCAGCGTTTTAATTTAATTTTTTATTTCTTGTGCAGGTCAATCCTGAGCTAACGAGTCACTTTGAAGACCAGGGCTTCCGCTTTGTGGGTCAAGATGTGGAAGGGGAAAGAATGGAGGTCATAGAACTGGACGGTATGGAAAATGAAATACTGATTTGTTTGTTATTGTGGATAATAATGTTAACAGTCAGGACTTTTTTAAACAACAACCATCTACATTCACATATGTCATTCTCTATTTCCAGATCATCCATACTTCGTTGGAGTGCAGTACCACCCAGAGTTCACCTCGCGTCCCATAAAGCCATCGCCCCCCTACCTTGGTTTACTGCTGGCCGCTGCCGGGAAGCTGCAGAGCTACTTACAGAAGGGCTGCCGTCTGTCTCCACGGTAAACATGCACCATCAATTCTCCACTCGTATAAACACTACCAGTATGCAGACCTTTCTTTTTTAGTTTTCTTCCTTGAATGCACTTTAATGGCTGCATCTTGTGTTTGACACAGGGACACATACAGCGATCGGAGCGGCAGCAGCACCCCAGACTCCGAGATATCAGAGCTCAAATTGCCTTCTATCTCGAATGAATGACTTGGAGGTACAGAAGACTCAAGTTCGGAGGGCAAATTATACAAAGACAACTGGGGGGGGGGGTCAACTTTTCCTTGAGGGTGAAAAAGGATCCCAGTGCAGTGTAGGGTCACGCTCCAGTGACCTGAAGTGTTACAGGCCTCGCAGCATCTTTTCTGTTTAAATCTGTCAAGTTAATGTAGTGGAGTAGAAAGAATATTTCCCTCTGAAATGCAGGACTGTTGGTATAAAGTAGAATAAAATGGAAATACCTTAAAATTGTACTTAAGTATAATGACTCAGCCTTCAGCTTTTTTTTTTTTTTTAAATGTTCAATTACACAATGTGATAAAACTCCTGAATTCCTGAGTGAAAACAAGGTGACTATTATAGAAGCCAATATCAAAAAGGTCAAAGACTAAACCTCCACAAAGATTATTTACATGAAATAAACTATACTCATGTCAAACTGTATCTCAACTAATCCTTTGTCTCATTGCTCATGACTGAGCATCAGTGTTTGCCAACATGACATCATGACACTATATGTAATGAAATGAAGTGCTAACAGTTAGTCCTCTACAAACTTGTCAGTAAAACTAAAGTCTAACTTCTTTGTTGCAGACGAATCTGGACTTGTTGGGAAGTGGACTACGGCAGGTTTCCTTGTCACTGCAGCACTGACTCCAGGCAGCTGTGAGGCAAGTGTTCAGGGTTTCCAGGCCTGAATCGTGTTGCCTTTACACAAGCTGAATCTGGCTACAGTGAGACTCAGGAATTGACATTTGATGGCATTTTTGTCATGCAGATCCTATACCACTATCAGATCCACCCCCCAGCTGTACTATTGTGGCCTTATTGTAATTAGATACTGTTATATGGAGTGACAACCATTTGCAGCTTCTTTCAAAGTTCCTTTTAATAATGTGAATGTAAGATGGAATATAATAAAGCGGTTCCAGTAATGGTTGACAAGTCATTTTATTACACAGTCATTGATGCAAGTTTTACAACTTGGGTCAAGGATTTGCCATTCATTAGCACCACACTTTACAGTTAGGTCAATCTGAGTGAACACATCTAACTCGGTGTCACCCCGTCTTCTGGATGGCCTGCAGCAGTTCACCCAGACAGGTTAGGATTCCCAGCACTCCTCACCAAGATGCCACTGAACCTGGGAGAAAAGGGGAAACAAATCCACCAGTTAATCACAATTCAAGAGCCTCCTCTAAACACATTAAGTTATGGCTGATCTCAGTCCCATATCCGCAAGCTTCATCCAACAGTCCTCATTATAGTAAGTGGTCATCATAGATCAGATGAACTCAAGCAATATACGACAGAGGCCTTTTACATACCTTTAACAAACCAGGAAGGTTTGAGAGCCCGCACAGCCTGAGGATACCAGACTTTACATCATGGGCCAGAGAGATACCTGGAGGAAACAGATCCTGTTTAGAATCATGACAACATCTGACAGAACATCTGTAGGACAGCTGAGTGGCTGCTGATGGCAAAAAAGGGCCACAACAGTCAAAGACCACCCAATTTTCTTGCATGCACATGGAGAACCTTGGACTACGAACAAGCCCAGGTCCTTAGGATAGCATGCCTCAACTTAGACTTCAGGTCACATTAATACAGTGCAATATTTTGAAATTTAC
Organism: Seriola aureovittata; assembly: GCF_021018895.1. NCBI lineage: Eukaryota > Metazoa > Chordata > Actinopteri > Carangiformes > Carangidae > Seriola > Seriola aureovittata. Next base: position 23,689,889 of record NC_079379.1, on the reverse strand, counting down.
CTTGACATGAGCTGTCCTCATGCAGTAACTTTAGGGTCAGCCATGAGGATCACCTGAAGAGAAGCAGAATTTGGTAAGCATATTTTTTTCAAACTAACACCATTAGAAAACTTTAAAGAAATGTGGCTCAGTAAAATAAATGTCTCAATCAGACCTAGTTTCAGTGAGGGCAAGTTTGTAATCACAGCCAGGACTATTAAAAAATAAATAAAATGTTGCTCAAAGACATTACCTGCATGCAAGTGGTTTCCGTTTGGTCCTTTCACCATCAGCAAAACCCAAAACCTGCAGAAAGATGGTAGTGAAGTATTAGACATTTATCACTTAGTAATTTTGATTATTAATCTTTTAGTTCAGATCAAGTGTCCTTCCCCTAAATGTTGCTTGAGCAGTTATTTTCAAACTGAACAGCGACCGTCGGTGAAAGTCTTCATCTGGGCTTCCTGTTGACCGTTCACTGCTACATAACAGCATGAACGGCTTCGATAGGAGCCTGATATAAAGATACAAACTCCTGAGAACATACCTGCATCGTATGCAGACATCCATGGTTGGAGAGGCTGGACAGAGCTATTAGTGGTTGAACCTGTAAAGAAAAATATATTCACATTTGTTCACATAAGCCAGCTAAAATAGAAGGATCTAGTAAGTCAGGATTTTATAGATTACTTTAAAAATGTTGGTATAGATTGCTAACAGCTACAACAGGAAATACAGTTCACACTCGCATACAATACCATAATTAAACGGTTGACTGTCAGCAGTTATGCACATGCCACATTTTAACATAGAATTGTTTTGATGCAGTTGAAAGTAGCGCCATTTTATATTAAAGTTATGCAAGGCCATCTACTCTGACTGTAGGCCTTACAGTGCACTACAAGTCTGAGATGAAGACGACTTTAAAGTATCGTCTGTTATCAAACATTGTTGAGAAAAAAATATAAGGTTAAACAGACGAGGACGTCTGCAACACAAATTAAAATCTGTATTTTTAAAGATGCATTATGGGTAATAGACTTCTGAAGGAAGTGAAGGACTCAGCCACGTGGCCTACACGCATTAAACCCATCATGTACCGTTAGCACTACTGCTAAACTATGGCCTAGCATTCTTAAGTTTAATTTAAAGACGCGGCAGCGTAATATGATTTAAAGATATTGTACAAAAGTACTTTGGTTTTATTTTCAAGTTAAAGCGTTACCAGACACCGCCCAACTACAGTGGGCTACATGCTAGCATTACTTTCTTAAAAAAGCTAGCACTTTGCATTGCTAAAGCTAGCCAATCACTTACTAAAATTAAATTCCACTCAACGGTCGTAGGTGTTAAAGCTATTCGCAGCAAACCAATACACACATACATGTAACTATTGTGTCAGAAACTTAAAAGTAGTTGAGGCCTTACCGATATCAAATACCGACTTCTTCACCTCATGAAGAACAGGAAAGGGAAGAGAGAGAGAAAGGAGGGTCCCGTTGATTTTATACACGCTAGCGTCGGGCAGCAGCGCGCTGATTGGCCCACAGAGCTCACGCGGACCACTTTGCATGACGGGATATGTATTCATTCAAGTTTTTTTTTTTTTTTATGACCGCTTGTTGTCTTTTAGCTTTATTGTCACTTAGACACATTGATACCGACGCGAACTGAGATTTTACGTTACACTAAAATGTGAAGTTATTATATATCGTGTATAAAGAGAGAAATACTAAGTTAAAACGAGACTATAGCTGGAAATGAAGTTACTTCAGAACCACGGACAGCAACCTGCTTCCAACCGGCGCGTGGTGTCCAGATAACAACAGTGAAGGGTGCTGCGTTCAAAAACAGTTGCGAAATACTGCTCTTACGTGTTGATATTTCAAGCTGACTCACAGAATTTCACACAATATAGACAAAAGACGTTGGAAGTTAATGCTGAAATTCCAACTACAAAAGCAGCTGATTTATTATGACTTAGTTAGAGTTTATTAAAAAAAACCCTGAATACTCTTGTGCCTTAAAACCCAGCTTATCTCTGACCGTTTCATAAGATACAATTGCCTCATTCACCACTACCAGGTCTGTAGTTGTAATATCGCGTAGTGGAGCATAGGTAAATCTATCACATGATTGCTGCGGTCGCTCTGTGCTCCGCGTCTCTTCCTGAGCGAAAGGCAGCAGCAGCAGCAGCAGCAGCAGCAGCAGGAGCCGCAGCGGCAGCCCGGGTTTCATGTAAACACGCCGCGCTCAGGGCTTTGTTTCACATACACATTCACACACATACACACACACACACATACACACACTCACTCACTCATACATACATACACACACACCGCTGGTATCCCCCTTCTAGTCATGCCATGGATATTTTGTGGCAATACCAGTTCAGGATCATTTTACTCGGGGATTCGACCGTGGGGAAGTCGTCGTTGCTGAAGCGCTTCACGGATGGTATTTACAGTGATGTGGCGGATCCGACTGTCGGGGTAGATTTTTACGCCCGCTCGCTTGATATCGAGCCCGGGGTGAAAATAAAGCTTCAGCTCTGGGACACCGCTGGCCAGGAACGATTCAGGTACGAAAGAGAAAGAAATTAAGCTTAAATGATTTTTGTTTTTTTGTTTTTTTTTTTCACCTTAAAACTGAATATAACGACCAGTTTTCGTCGAGATTTCTTGTTAAATAATGGAGAGGCCTTGATTCGCTGTCGCGTTTTTTTTTTTTAAAAAGCCGTTTAAATGAAATGAAGGCCATTTCCTCTCTCATTGTGATGTAATGAAGCCAGTGTGGACAGTGGAGAAAAGGGTCAGGAGACGATTATACAGGCCTCGATCTTATGATGCCATGGCCTATATATGAAAACAGTGCAAATCGAGGCGCATCATTGCATTCATTAACGGATGATGGGCAGCCTCCTCATATTTAGGCCCCGGGTTGATTTCCTTCAGATATCACGGTCTCCAAGGGCAACACAGAAGATGAAAACTCTATATCCAAATCTAGTTTTGCATCCAACTGCCCTGTTGCTTATTCTGTTTCATGTGTCCCTGCTGTCATGGACAATTTGCTTTAAAGCGCTCCTCTGTCTGGAGAAGCAGCTCTGCTCTTAGATCTGCTTTCTCTTTTGAAGCTCAGGCTTCAGAGGGTGTTTTCCTTCAGGCTTCACCTCTCTTCTGTCTCAGTGGGTCTTGGCTCTGATAAGTGTTTGTCAGATAAACCAACAGGTTTTTTTTTTAGCTACCTTGTGCATGTGCAGCCTGTATGTGGGTAAATAGGTTGTCCCAGATGGGTAACTTCCTCCTCTGGGGCCTCAAAAGATCCTGTGTTTACTGTGTGGTTTGTGGTAATGCGATCAATTCAGGCCCAGTAGGGAAACGCAAAGCCACTAAATATGAACCACCAAATCACTCTATAACTGGACTGATGACGACGCGAAGGCAGCTCCTGTGTTTTTACTTAATTTTGAGGCGCTTTCTTGTAAAGGAGCCCTCATGTAAAAACCTAGTTTTAATACCTTTTTATATATTTCAGTTGATATTGTGCATCCATGGAGCATATTCTTAAATACATCAGTGTTAAGTAAAATCAGACACACCTACCCCTCTGCAGTGGGGTATTACAGGACAGGACTGGCTGGTGAAACAGAATGAAGCTGCTATTTGAAGTCTGAAGAGTGCGCTGTAGTTAAAGGCAACAGAATACAGTCACAGTGCCCACAGAGAGCGAGAGGGCTCCGGGTCAATCAGCGGCCTGCAGCTCATTTTGTGAACTGTAATTTGACTCTGGATTTGCATCTCGTAATGGGATGACAGTCTGTGAATTAATTTAATTGGAATCTAAAGAACTACATTACGTTTCAATATGAAATGTAAAACTTTAATGAGAAAAAAACGGTGGAAAATCGAATGATTTATCCTAGTTGTGGGATTTTAAGTCTCTTTTCATGCCAGCGTGAGGAGAATATGGATCTTGTCAAAGCTGTAGTTCGAGACATGGACTTGATTAACACAAAGTTGAGGACTTGAGACTTGACTTGGACCTGTTCTCTGTGAAACCTGACCCACTTCAGTCCAGAAGCGAAAACATTCAAGTCTCAAGTTTTGACCTGGTAAAATCCCAGAAATAAAAGTAAAACGGACAAATGCAAATATCGAATTGCTGTTCACTTTTACTTGACTTGTTCTTTATCTTGACTGACCAAAGTCTTGACTTGAGTTCTGCCTTTACGAGACTTGAGACTTGACCCAGACTTGTCTTGATTGACTTGAGGCTTGACCTGGACCTTTGACTTGGACCAAAGCGCATAGACCAGCTATGGATCTTATAATGGAGGATTCTGGCATGTGGGGACAAAGTTAAGGTTTTTGTCAAAGATGATTTTGCTGTCACTGACTAACATGTCACCTGTCTGTCCACCAGGTCCATCACGACATCATATTACCGCAACTCGGTGGGCGGGCTGCTAGTTTTTGATCTCACCAATCGCAAAACCTTTGACCATGTGAGGGAGTGGCACAAGGAGGTGAGTGAGCACATCCTGCCTCACCACATGGTCTACATCCTCATCGGCCACAAGAGCGACCTCAACAAGGACCGCAAGGTGACCCGGGACGAGGCGGAGCAGCTGGCGGCAGATCTGGGCATCCGCTACGTGGAGACGTCGGCCAAGTGCAACAGCAACGTGGACCGGGCCTTTGAGCTGCTGACCAGAGACATCTATGAGCTGATGAAGATGGGGGAGATCGTCACCCGCGACGGCTGGGATGGCGTGAAGAGCGGTCTCACTGCCAAGGTCCTCTACCCCACCGAGGACGAAGAGGAGCTAGCCACCGCGTCTGCCGAAAAAGGCTGCCACTGCTAACTGAGAACTCTGTGTCCACACACTGTCCTGTCTCACTAAGAGCTTGCCTCGTCTCACAGCTGTCCATTAGAAAACAAGTCACTCAGGCTCAGCACCCTGTGATATCATCACCCATCACTCCTTCACCTTTGTGCTTCGTGCCCTCTCTGTGTGTGGGACAGCTGGGATTGTTTTCCAACAGGGGGCTTGTGTACATCCTGATGTGTGTCTTATAAACAAGTTGTATCTCTAAATCCATACGGTGTAGCATGAGCCAAGCTGTTTTTTGGCCTTGTTAGGTTCGGAAACCGCAGACAGCATGCAGAGGTGATCAGGTCTTGGGACTGAGAGTGTAGCCAATAGTCCTTTTTCAGGTACAGGTGTTCAAGGTACAGGTAAATCCATGGACTGTGGCATACCGTGGTCTGGCATCACTCTCATTTCATACGGCACTGTTGTGGGTTTATAACTGTCAAAGTTTGTGCAATGCTTTGCCTGCAATCCTGTGTGACTGTAATATTGTAAATAATAGTGAACTCTATAGAAATGAAAGCTAAAAGGTCACTAAAAGCTATTTAAATGATAGTGTGAACAGACACAGTGCACTCTACAATAAGTGTCACCATTTGAAATCAATGTGCTCCTCCTGCTACTGTAAGCTGTACGTGCACTTACGCCAAACTGACTTCAATCTTTGATCATTCTGTGAATACATGAGTAATGTTTTTGTAAAAAAAAAAAAAAGAAGAAGATAGAGAATACTTCTAGTTAAGGTGTATACATAAAGATAGGATACTGTAACTATGGTAAGTCCAATTTAGGTTTGTATTATACTGTAGCATCAACAGGAGCAAGACATCAAGTAGAGATTCATCTCTCAGTCATCAGACCTTTAATTATGCCGTCAGCAATAGTAAAGATGTGTTTGATTAGAAACAAAAAGGAGTTTGAGTTTCACCTGCAGCTTAGGCAAACAGCTACTTCCTTCATTCGAAGCTCAATGCACAAAAATAATATTACATTCAGGCCTGAGGATGTGTTGCTTAGTTTATGTTTCATTCCAGAAGTATCAGTGAGTAGGAAATGTTGGTTTAAGTCTGGAGGAAAGTCGTCTGGCTTCCAAGCGGAAAACCCGGAGCAAGATTTGTCAAAACCTGAGGATGCCACATTAACATGGCACTGCAAAAGCTAACGCAGCAGTCCAGCAAACCACGTGAAACCCTGACACCCGGTTTGGGTTTTGACAGTTCCCCCTTTCAGCCTGCTCGACAGGGCCTTAAAATAATTGTTCTACATTTTGGGAAATTCTTTTTCTTTCTAAAAGTTAGATGAGAAAATTTAATGTTAGTGTAATGTCTGTGTGTTAAGTAGGGAACTAGATCAAGGAGGCAATTAGCCTAGCTTAGCCTAAAGTAGGTGTAAACAGCTAGCCTTGCTCTCTCCAGCCACTTCTGAGTGATATCACCATGTGTGGTAAATTTGTTAAGACATTAAGACGCCTGTGCTCACCAACTGCATCTTGCATCCTGCTAGTCAGAGATGTACCGAGTCAGGCTAGCTATTTTCCCCCTGCCTCTTCATGCTAAGCTAGGCTAGTCGCCCCCTGGCTCTAGCTCTGTACTTAATGCACAGACAAGGTTTCTATCTTATCGGCTAACCCTCAGACCCAAAGTATAGAACTATTTCTTTAAAGTGCTTGTTCTTAATCATGGAAATCTGACAGAAGTGATCACTTACAGTAGATCAGCTGACTTTCAAGGAGCAGGATTTTCATCAACCTAAATACTCAAGTGTAAAGCTGTTGTTTAAGTTGCTGAAATTCTTTTCTCAACTAAGTAACGTTGACATACCATTGACAAAACTTTAGCAGCTGTAATTGGAGCCTGTGACGGTCAGCTTGCCGTTCTTAGCAGTAAGATGTATTTATGATGAATGCATGTCTGTGCACATGACTTACACCGCACATGGTGGCAGTAACTACCTTTAACACAGAGGATCATGTACGCTTTCAAGTCTCCAGAGTCTTTTGACTTGCAGAGCCCATTAATCTGTTGTTTACCAGCCCGGAGGGTAAAATAGACGACAGTACACTTACCCTGGGAGCTCACCTCTCCTCGCACCAGTCACTCAATCACCTTTCACCAGCATCTCATGACAAACAAACAAAAAAAAAAAAAACCTGTTCACATACACGTGTAAACAGCAAGAGATTATGCATTGTGCAGTTTTTACTTTGCATTCATGTGATCGAGCTTACCTACATTTTTTCTATGAGTTGATAAATGCTGGATCTAGTAAACATACTGTACGGTATGTGGTTGCAGCTTAGTATTCGGTAAGGAATGTATTGTAAAACATTTGCACCAACCCCTTTATTTTTTACTTTTCTGTACAGAATCAAACTGTATTCTCTCTGGAAACCACCACATGTTATAGCCAGGTTTAAGTACAGTGTATTATATACGGTATAAATGTTTTTTTGTTCGTTGACAATCAGACTTTAACATTTCATGTTCATGGTGAAGGTGAGGACTTCATCACAGGGGTGCTATGCCTTGCAATCGAGTTTAAACGTCCATCCGAAATCACCGTTTGACAGCCAGTCTGACTGTGTTTAATACAACTACCTTCCTCACTTTTGTCTCTCATGTAAACAGGGTTAAATTGTATGATATTGTTTGAATGTGTATGTGAAGAGCAAACTGTTCTCCTATGAGCATGAGTACCATTCGTGAGCACTGCACTGAACAGTGTGGAACTGGCAGCCTCAGAGTGTTGAAAGCACGGGTTAAATTTAAAGGACAATACTGAAAGACAAGAAGAAAAATTTTGAATTTTTGAAGGACTCATTATCTGTGCTTATTTCTCATCGGCTGGTAGCAGACGCCTCTATATCCACCAATGGTAAACAGTTAAAAATCTAGACTACATCTGCAGCTCCATTTGTAACCTTACAAACTACATAACAGTGACCATTGTGAGTAATGATGATGATGATTATGATGATGATGGTGGCCAGAACCAATCTTCAGTCCACATCCAGCCTCTCTCTTACTGAAATCTAAAAAGGAGTAGCTCAACATATCTGGAAATATGCTTATTCCCTTTCATTTTTAAGAGTCAGATGAGGTTTGACACCACTATCTTAAATCATATTGATATCAATCTTCTTATCTCACTCAGAGAGACTGTGAATATGATTAAAATCCTCCCGAAATGCTGAACTGTGCCGTTAATAATATTGTGTTATCCACTGGAATGATAAACCAGCCCTGCACTGATAGGGCTTCAGTACCAGAAAACATCAGCAGCTGTGAGGCCTGCAGGATGGTACATAGCAAAAACCTGTACAGCTTCTGAGCCCCATGGTCACATTTCACAGCTTTATCGAATAAATGTTATTTATTTTATATATTCTGTAGAAGGGATTCGCTTATTTGATGTGATTTTATTGATTGGTTAAAAAAAATAAATAGATGTCCAATGAATAAAGTTTGGCCTGGTTGTTTTTTTTTTTATTTTAACAAGGGTTTGGTGCCCTCGTCTGGCAGGGGGAGAATAATCATGACCTAGATTGGTTATTTTGTTTTTGATTTATTTATGGCGACCATGCCACCCTCCGTCCGAAGAGTTACATTAGTTCAGTTCAGTGACATTAGTACATTAGTTGATTTAGCAGCTGATAGTGATTGTTGCTACAGTCCAGTGGGAAAAACAGTAGATAGTCTGTTTTAGCTGCAAGCTGTAGTTTGGCATAGAGATTAAAAGTGTTTTATATGTGACAGTGTAGACTATATGAACACAACAGACTCATGTCAGGTTTCAGTAACGACATTTTAATATAACATGAGATTTGTGTTTCCAAGTTCAGGAGTTTGTGTCTTCAGAATGCCTATTGGAAAATATAAATTATATATTATATTATATTATATTATATTTACTACACACAAATTACATATGGTCAATGCTGAATGCCAATTCTGACAGAGATCTCTAAATTTGACAAAAAATATAAAATTCAATTCAAATATTAGAGTAATGTAGTATTTGTCACCACACAATTATTTCCTCACAAGGTGGAGAAGGATTTTTAACAGCATTTAAAAAGCATGAAATACAAATTATATAAACTGATCAAATTTAAAAGCAGCCAAGTCTACAGAAATCTGTTTTTTCAAGGTGCTGGTGGATTTCCCCACATCACGTGAAGGCATCACTAGATGGTAGCCGTACAGCAACAAATGAGAGCCAACATAATGTTACTGCCCCGCCTTTTCCTACCCATCATGCTCTTCGGCAGTGAAACCCACGCATCCATCTGTTCTCAAATGTTGTTTTTAATTGCAAATACGTAAATATTTCTAATAACAACTGTCAGTGTATGTTGCGATTATACAATACACCATAAAAACGCATCTACCCAGATGTAATTTTTCAGGTCATGCACCTCTGAGTGAGGTACGTGCCACCTGTGGTTATTCCATGAGATGTTCAAGTGTAACGTTAAAAAGGGCTTCTGCTGTGATTTGCACAGGAGGAGTAGTGGTTACTATTCCTCTTGCGGAATCGCCATCAAGAGATTTCGGAAGCACAATTTTTAAATCAGGGGCTGCTAGTGGTCACATGCCCTGGCGCCCCGTCTCATTATGTATAAAAATAATACAATTAAAACAAAGGTGAAAGTGTCACCTCGAATCCTAAATTTGTCGCATCTGGTCGACAGGCAATTCTTATTAATCTACAGGTGATCAATGTCTATCTCGATATACATGAGTCATTATAACTGAGGGAGCGATGTTGTTATTGTGTGTTGAAACTAAAAATCAATAACGAAAGCCAATTTGGACAGAAACCTTAAAGTTGGACTCGTTTTATGATGGGGACCAACCCTCACTGATGTTTGAGTGTATAATGACACTGCTCGACGCTTCAGAATTCAAAATATATTCAAATATTATACAATGCCAATGTTTCACGAATAAAACCACTGATCGGGACATTAAAAAACATCCATACAATCTACGAGATGTAACTTAATAAATAAGGTGTATAATAACAGAAGGTGTCATTAAATGTGGAATGCTCTCTACTCTTATATTATACATATAACTAACGAAGTTACTGTAGTCGCAGTGAGTTGCAGTTGAATTTTTGTCCGGGTTTACAAGAGCGTGAAAATAAAAGCGAGCGCAGTTCAGCAGGAAGTCAAGCTATATGAGCGAAGTGCGCATGTGCAGCAGCTCTCCACAATCTAGGGATGTGTTTCTCTTCATAAAACGGTAAGGACAAGCCTATTTCTATCTGTGTGATTTTAAATATACTTCGCGGTAAAATACCAACCGCTCTAACGAAACAAACGGTTGTATTCGCCGGGGGTTTCGGGTATATTGCGGAGGGGGTTCAGCTAGCCAGGCTCGTACAGAATGGAGGGGCAACGCCGTCGCCGTGCCGTTGTTTGCTGTACGTGCCGCCGCACAGGGAGACGTCATTTTGAGGGGGAGCGGAGAGTTAAAATGCAGAGTTACGAAGGGACGTACGGTTCATAGACAAGCGGCACGTAACCGTCACACTGTAAATGCAAAGCTTTACCCGTCTCGGACAGTATAGTTCACAATATTGTCCAGTTCCCACACATCAAGTTACGCCCTTGCGTTAGCCATAATGGCTACCGCCGATCTGAGCTGTGTGGATCTCAACAGCGAAAAATCAGTCAGCAGCCCCGCCGCGGCCGTCACAGCCCACCCAACTTTGGAAATAGAAGTCTTTTATCTGCATCAAAAAAGGATGAATTTAGCACTAGTGTACCTGTGAGTGGTCTACTAACCACATATCGGATACCATCCCCCAAAATCACCCCCAAACTGCGGTTTCAACTCCCCAGTGCGCGGGGAAACCCACTACGCTACCGTTACATCTTGCTCCAAATTTGACAGTTTGACAAGCGGGGGTGCATCGGCAGTAATGCACCGATAACCTGAACACGGAGTACGTCAGTTTACCAGTCACTGCGGTGTTGTGGAAAAATGAATTTCTTATTGTGCACATTCACGAAACCGTTAATTTAAAAATGTAGTTTCATATTAAGCTAGTTAATATTGCTCTCATTAGTTCACAGACAAAAAATAATTTTTGTTTTCTGAAATATGATTTTTTTTTTTTTTTTTTTTTTTTTTTTTTTTTTTTAAATGTATTTTAATTAGTGGATATAATGTCGTGGTATGCTAGCTTGATATTGCTGAAATAAAATTTAACCTTTTGTTTCAAAAGTTGTTATTTATGTTTATCTGCCAAGAAGACGTCAATGTAAAAATGGCGCATTTCTTTATGAAGTTTGGTTAAGGTGGAACATTTAGCTAACTACCAAGTCTGAGAGCAATATGTTGGTTTAAAAGTTCAGTTTACTCCGCAATGTTAGCTAGCTAAAGTTAAGCTAATCTAAAGATAGGCTTTTAAAACTACATTTAAACATCAAGTTCTTAGTGCAGTGTGTTTCCCAACCGCTAGAGGCGCTTAATTGTGCCTGATTGGTGTTATTTTTAATTTTGAAAGTAACTTTGACTGAAAAAAGGTCTTTTATATGTTAAAAAAAAAAAAAAAAATAATAATAATTCAATTTGCTTTTGCTTCTTCTTCGCACCACAACAAAACTGAGGTTTGCTATCATTTTTCATATTGTGTTCTTTTTCTCTTCCTCCACCTTCAGATGAACAAACTCCTGGGTAGCTGTTCTGTGAAAGCAGGCCCTCTTTGAGTCTTACTGTGAGTGTGATGGCGACCACCGACGAGGTCACGGTGTCCATGGGGGAGGTGGTAATGGTAAAGACTGATGGAGAGGGTGACCCCGATGACCCTAATAAGACTCAGGTCATCCTCCAGCTCCAACCAATCACCACAGGGTATGTACTGAAGCAAGCTGTCACATATGGTGTAGGTTAGGATGTGGACTGGAATTAAAGTTGAGTTCATTACAAAAAAATTTAAGGTAGCAAACGCCTACAGTAATGCCAGATGATTAGCCACTATTAGGTTTTAATAGAGGCTAATCATCTTCGACAAAGACTACTACTCCAAAGTAAGTACTTACTATAGATACAACATAGATATCATCCTATCTGCAGATAGACAACATCCTTTAATATCTAAAAAAATAGTAAAAATGCCATATGTTTTTCTTTTCAGAGATGAATCTGCTGAAACAGATGCAGCTGTCATGGCCGTTGAAGCACATCCAGGTAAGACATTATCAGAAAGATGTTTGGACATCTGGTAAGATTCAGTGATTCAAACATTTTGCAGATTACGTGACAAAAAAAAAAACATTTTAAATGTTGCGTATCTTCTCTTTCTTTTAGAACAAACTGAGGGAGATGACGTAGAGATCGGCTGTCCCATAACATGCGGCGACAGTAAAGCTGTGTTGCTGGTGAAGAAATTTGTGTGCCCGGGAATCAATGTGAAATGCGTGAAGGTTGGTATTCATTATGGTTTTTAAGTCCACATTGACTCAAAATGACAACCTTTCACTTCTGGTCTTCAAAGGCTCGTCAATATGCAAATATATTTTGAGTGAAAACATGTCACAGGAGACATAAACTGTATTATTAAAACCCTAAAAAACACTTCACAAAAAATGTACAAATGGCTGTTATTAAGCATCACTGTACATTGCTAGATGGCATTGAGGCCGCTGAACAGTCAATCACCCAGCAGGAAATAAACACGTTCTGCTGACATGTGTCCAAGAATAACTGCATTGAACCACCTGTTTATTTTGTCTCACTTTAAACTTGGAAGCTTCATATAGGTCTGTGCTGATTACAGCTATAAGTGGGCATGTGCAATGGCTGCCTGGGTTGATTCTGTCATGAATAATTAAATAAGATGAATGTTCTGTTTTATGCTTGAAAGAATTTTTAGGTTTTTCTTGCCGACATAGTGCTATGATATAGTGCTATCATAGCTGCTCTAGCTGAACCTGTAATGAGCATCGAAGGACATTAAGTGTTGACTTAACAGAGCAACAAGGCTCACAAAAGAAATACGAACAAGTGGTGCAAGAGGAGGCAGGCTGCTCTCAGCATCGTAAAAGACAAAGTACATTAGGCTGTAAAACAGAAGTATGAACTAAATCAATCCATCAATCCACAGCAAACAGTTTGCACAGCTTTGTTTTGTTTTTTTTTTTTTGCAAGACAGAAGACAAAGCATTGACTGGAGAACAAAGGGGAAACAAAACTGTAAATATAGGACGGGCCAATTACGAAGAGTCTAGCCAGGAAACAAGAAAGCAAAGTGATATTTGTTGTCAGGTCTATGTTGATGTGTGTGTGCTCGCCTGCCAGTGCACCACATTATAAGGTGGATGGGAGAGAGGAAGAGAGAAAGGGAGAAAAGGTGTTGGTGAAGTGAAGTGAAAAAGATGGATAAAAGAAACATGAGAGAGTCATGTTTCCCCCAGACCCTTATAGGAAAGGGCTGGTCCACTGTGGGTTGACCCCTACAGTCGCTGTCGTAGTGTGCACTTCTGCACTAAATAATATCACCTCAACATAAACACTGTCTGGGCATGATGCATGACGGCTGTGGCTTTAAAATACCAATGTATTGATATTATTGTTTTAAATTAAAGGCCAGTATTAACAAACCAATAGATACCAGACTTATAATAATACACTATATCGTTTTGCTTTGGTCCTTTAACCAACACTCTCTCCACCAGTATGAAGACCAGCTGATAAGCCCCAAACAGTTTGTGCACATCTCTGGGAAAGCCACTCTGAAAGACTGGAAGAGAGCCATCAGGATGGGTGGAGTCATGCTAAGGTGAGGGCACTTACATTTGGATTAGTGAGCCAAAAGCCAAAGGTATTTCTGTATCTGCGTGATGGTTGTTTGCTCTACACATTATGATTAGTCATCATCGCTGTCTGCAATGCTCTGCAGACTCCTGCATATGTATTGCTGCTAAGTGCTGACATAACAAACAAAGATGTGACTGTGTGTAAATACTGGAGAATTCAACCACACACAAAACAACAAATAAAACAAACAATTATTAAAATCACACTAAATCAATAAAGCAGAAAAAAAACAAAACAACCCAAATACAGAAAATAGTTAAAATAACTAAAATAACTCTACGTGTAAAACAATAAACAATAATAAGTTAGAATGAAAACTGAATCAGGATTGTCAGAAATTCACATTAACAAGAAGAAAGTGAAGACGAAGGTGCAGAAACCAGTAACATCTAGGTGACATTTATCAAACTAGAATGGCTCTCAGCGGCGCGCACACCTCCATCAAGGCCAAACAATCCCACACATGTCGAGCTCTTATGATAGAGAAATTAAAGGAATAAGGAAGTAGTCTGAGACATCAGCAATATATAATTCATATAGGCGTCTCCTTTTTTTTTCTCCCAGACTCCCTCCAGAAATCGAGCTGTTTTTCTGACGTGTTGAGTCAGGGAAACTTATACTACGACACTGAAATGCTGTGTACAACTAATTAATTATTCATGCCATCTTGTGAATTTGGCATGTAAATATAAAACAAGTTCTTTCTTTTCTTCATGTAAGAACAACTCAAAAACTGCAGTTTCTTGGCATCCATCATCAGCTGGTCCTGGTGTCGTACCGCAGTAATGATGCTACACGGGGAGTGGCGGATTTAAATAAGACACTACTTTATATGTATCTGTGTCTAATAAATCTATGATGTGTCCCAGACAGGATGGATTCAGATAACTAAGCATTCGTTTTGCCGTATCTCTTTTCACACATGTTTCTTGCATTAGAGTCAACCACATAGATCTGAATCCAAACCGCTGGCCTGGTCTGTGCGGCTCTGATAACATGACACTTGGTCGCTTCTTGAGGAGTCAGTCCTGCTGTTTTTTTTAAAGCTTTAAACATGTTGATATCCTGACATATTATATATGACATATGAATGTCCTTTACTGAAATGATTTCAATATCTTACTTTAAAGTTGTTCCATTTGCGTCCTCATACAGTCATGGGGTTTATTTTTCCATATAATCTTAATTGACTTGAGTTCTGTCCAATCACTGGCAAGAGTTGTTGTCCCTACCTTTTTTCCGTGATGTGAAACGTTGTGTTTTCTGTTGAGCTGTTGTTTTTGTGGAATGTTATTTTGCATCATCGAGCAGCTTTAAACACAAATATTGCATTCAGCCACTGCTCTGCTTTCATTGTGGGATGCTTGTATCATATGGGCTTTTTTTTTTAACCTGCTCAGATTTTATTCTTACCACCCAGGCTGTTTGTGTGGGCAAGTCCTGCGTGAATCAGCTGTTCCACCTCACACAGTACACCGGCAGCACATGCCCAAAAATACATGTATATCAAAACGATAAGAGACAGGTCTGACTTTAATAAATGATGTAAACTTTTGTGTCAGTCTTTGTTTTTAGCGAGGACAAAATAAATCATATTTTAAATATCTATAACTGATAACACAACTTAAATATAGAACCAGCAAATTTAGCCTCAAATCAATATGTTCCTTTTGTTTCTTCCTGTTTCTATTTTCTTCCTGTTTGATACCGTTCTTAATTTCTGCTTTCTAGAAAAATGATGGATTCAGGTCAGCTTGACTTCTACCAGCACAGCACGCTGTGTACCAACACGTGTCGCAGCACCAAGTTTGACCTTCTCATCAACAACACACGCTTCCCTCCGGATGGCAGCAGGCTTAACACGCCCACGTCCTCTCAAGGTGAGAACATGCCATAGTCATGACGATGCCAGTTTCTGAAAAAACTGATATCGACCACTAGGATCGTGCATTATTTAGATTTTTGTGATTTCTGATTTTGCCCCATCAGTCTCGTTTCAGATTTTATAAACCGTATGAAAAGGAAAACAAAAGCAACAATTATTATTATAACAGCCTGTCTCAAATAATCAAGTGTATTGTGATTATTCATGACAAAAAGGGAAAATAATGACAAAAATAAAGTTATATGTTGGCTCTTTTACACTTCATGTTCTTTTTGATTACACTTTGCTGTATTATTATTATTGTAAACAGTATTTAAGTGCATTAATGTAAGTGACAATAACCGATAAGTTGCATTACAGTGGAGGACACAGGAACCACCTGACGACAAGCTGTTTGTTTCCAGATTCACGCAAATAACAAATACATTTGAAATTGTATTTGAATTGTGTGTCACTAAGAAGCTTTTTATGTTTTGTTTTTTTTATTGGTTACACAAATAACCCGATCTCTAAGATCTTTATCTATACCAAACTGTTACTGTCCTCACCTAGAGTTAATATATTAACATATAGGGTTAGCTTACAGAATTAGCGGTCCAGGTTGAGTCCAGTTGCCGCCCTGAATTGTTGTTTCAGTCTGCCTCTGGTGCTCTCCTATATGATTGCAGCTCAGGTGGTTCTGGGTAATGGCGGTGCGGTGGGCGAGGACAGACCAGACGTTCTGAGCGGGAAGATGGACTGGGGCACGATCACACTGGAGTCTGCAGACAAGAAGGAACACAATGAGATCTCAGGTCCACCGCACATCATTCGTCTCACAATAATGATAATATGTTGAGGAGATCATACATGAATAAACACAGAGCTCGCCAGTGACTCGGTCTTCTTCTTCTTTCGGCCACAGAGGACACGCTGAACTTCTGGAAGGGTATTGCGGATGTGGGTTTGCTGGGTGAAGTGGTGACCAACATCAGCACTGAGCTGCTGGAGCTGCTGAACAGCGTGCAGCAGCTCAGGGATCTGGCTGCCATACAGGACACAGGTACACAATAACACTAATGTACACTGGCTGCTGGGAACTGCATCTTCATGACAGAGACTATGCAGAACTTAAAGGTGCATAAACGAACGGAAAGAAAGAACAAATTCAGCTGCTGGCGGAAGCTGAAGGATGACAAACCAACAGCAGAGGGCTCTGAAAGGCTGCTGTTGGTTTCTATAAGACTGAATACCTAATTATTCATTGTGTACAACAGCTGAATTTGTTCTTCCTTTCTGACTGACAAAGTGACCCTTTGATTGATTGCCGCACTGATCCCAGATTCCTGTCTGGTAGAGGTGGCGGTGCTCAGTAACCTCGCCCAGGTGTTTGGCCTGCTCGACTCGGTCAAGAAGATCCTGGAGAGGAGGAGGCAGCAGACGGATCCCAGCCAGGAGCAGGTCCTCAGCACACTCACCAGTGAGTACATCCTCCATTTAGCCCACTGGATTTGTTGTCAGGTTTGTTTTTCACTATAGAAACGTGAACACTGATGTCTGATTGTTACTTGACTTAACATCAATTATTCTAGCTACAACAAAATGCAGCCAGGGGGTGAATTTCAGATCAAATCCCACGTGGCGTCAGTGTTTTCCTCTTCTTCCCTGATCATTTATTTACTTGTTCAATTACAGAAACTTAAGATATGAACAGATTCATCCACACCTGTATGTGTGAACTGTGCAAAGCATCTGAAGGTAGACAACGCATCAAATAACAGCTGAGTGAGTTGTCTAGTTTAAACTTCGTCATGGATAGGGATGGAAATTGATCAGACTTTATTGATACCAAAGCCATTATTTATCAGTCCGATTCTTTATCGATTTCCTTAAAGATTCTTGATGAATTTCCCAAGTGAAAAAAGTAAATCTACACAGGTTTTTGTCACACCTGCCTCTGCTTCGGCTATACAGTGTAAACCTGACTGTTTACATGAAGCCTGTAGACTGTGGCTGCAGCTTAGTTGTATTTCACTCGGGACTTTTGTCAGGTACAAAGTCACAGAACAGTAAACGAGACACAGACGGAGACACACTGTCCAAAAAAAAAAAAAAAAATCTGCAGTCAAATGTTTACAAATGCAAATATCTTACAGTTGTTCCTGTTGTTTTGAGAGAAACTCTAGTTCCAATATCTTAATTGTTGCTAATAAGTCGTATTAAATGTGACGATGATGCATCACTGTGTGACACTGTGACCGGAAATCACTTGGAAAAGGTATGAAACATTTACATGGTGATGAACCACAACTTATGGCGTGTTAATGAGTCGGTATAAATAAAAAAACAACCAATATGTATGCATATTATATATTTTGAATGAAAACAAAGGATCAAATGTAAATAAAATGCTGCCTATATAACTTGACTTGACCTGAGTATTACCACTGCATTATTACTTCTTAATAAAAGGATTCATATCAGCGCATATCGGAGAATATATGCGACGATACCAATATAAATCGGTCGGGCTGTACTGGAGATCGGACTTGACATTTGGCGGTTTAAGCAGCTTCTCACCATCTCTGCTGAATGTTGATTTCACACATCAGTATTAGGCTGTGTAAAATCTAATGTGAAATACTTGTGAATCCAGTGTTTGCTCGGTCTTCATGTTCAGTCGTGTGTCATGTTGTTTGCTCTGTGCAGACCTGGAGGTGCAGCTGGAGGAACAGAGGAAGCAGCAGCAGGTTCGAGCTCTTCTCTCCTGCCCGCAGCCTCCCAAAAACAAAACTCCCACCAAGCGCCAGACCAAGCGGCCTCGCCTCCAGAGGCCCGCCTCCACCACCACCCTCCTGACCTCCCCCATCAGCCAGCAGGCCACCCTGCAACCCCAGCAGTTCACCGTTCTTTCGCCCATCTCGCTGTCCTCTGTGGGTCAGCCGTTCACTGTGGCAGGCCTGCCCATCGCCTCCCTCGCCCAGTCCTCCAACACGGTCACCCTGCTTCCCGCCGGCTCGCAGCTCTTCACCCGCTACATGGTGACCGGAGACGGAAAGGCGGACACCATCACCTTGCACCCGTCCTCGGGCCTCACACTGCTGGGCACCACGGCTATGCAGGACTCCAGCCAGCTGGGCACGATGGTGAGCCCCGTAGAGCTGGTGCACCTGAGCCAGCAGACCGGCAGCACAGAGGTGGTGCCCATCGAAGGCCAGGTGGTGGACGGCACCATGCTGGTGCAGCAGGAGATGATGCAGGGCGAGGTGGACACTGGCCAGGATCACACGGTCATCGAGATCAACCCGGCTCCGGTGGAGCAGGCGGTGGGGGTGATGGAGCTGCAGCTGACCGGTGAGCCAGGCAGAGACGGGGCCGCCATGGTTGTCCAGGGCGGGATGGAGGTGACAATGGCCGCGGAGGGGGAGGAGACGCAGTGCCAAATGCAGGAGGGGCAGACTGAAGGGGTTCAGGGGCTGCAGCTGGACGCCAGTGGACAGTTGTCAGGTGTACAGATAGTAGTGATAGAAGAAAATACTCAGGAAGAAAACAAGGTGAAATGAGACACACCTCCTATTTTATCCCACAAAGCAGGTATGAACTTGTACTGAGCTATCACAGACTTGTGAAACTGTAAATACACCACATTTCCAAATCCACAGATTGACTTGGCCTAAGACCAAGCAACATTAGGGTAGCCATTTTCCTTTTTTTGGCGCGCGTGTGTGTGTGAGTGCGTGTGTGCGTGCGTGTGTGTGTGTGTGTGTGTGTGTGTGTGTGTGTGTGTACATGCTCCTCTTAACTTCTTGTTGATTTTTATTGAAACAAAGAGGCATCACAAATGTACCCTCCTGTTTGTTTTGTATTTGAAGGATAGTTCCAGCTCGTTACAGCTCGGCTCTTATTCTCCTGGTTCTGGCCATCGTTTGCGTCAGCAGTATTAACCCTGCACTGACCCAGTTAAGTGCTGAGATCTGACGATGCAGACGTCAATTAGAGGAAGTCAGAGACAGGTTGCAAACAAACCCTCAAGTGAACCAAACCTATTTAATTGAAGATGGGAATTATTATTACACAAACTATCACAGTTTAGAGACTGACTTTGCGGCACGCTGAACTTCCTGTGTTTGACTTAACAGCTTTAAAGTACAGGGACTTTTATTTTTACCTCCAAATAAAGTGCTTAACATCAGATGTGTCCGAACCCCCGGACGGTGGACCAGCACCGGGCCTTCCAGCATTCTTTGCGGGGCTTTGAGGAAACAATATGTTTGGCAAAAAAAAAAAAAACCTGAATGATGATTACATAACAATGAACTGGTTTTGATCTAAAGTTTTTCAGCAGCACAGAAGGTCATCAGTCTTCACCTACTTCGATCTGCTCGGCCTGTGGGTGCCGTGTTCATGTTGCTCTTGGAAAGCAACCGCGAGCTAACGAGCGTTTGAGGAGGAGTCGGAGAGAGCTGGACAGAAGGTGAATGAGATAAAAGGTCCAAAGTGTGTGTTTTTCTATCCAGATATTAAACGCACTGTACTTAGTGGGGAATCAGCCGTGCGTTGAACAGCGCAGAGGGCTGACTTGGAGGAGGAGGGGGAGAGGGAGGAGGGGGAGGGGGTTCAGAAAGCAACAGATTGCATTTAAAGGCTTATCAGATGGTGAAAGACTGCACCACAGTTTATAACACTCACAGACAGGACTTTACGACTCTTGAAAGTTTTCAAGATCGAACCAGGGCATTCGCATTACAAAGTAAAGTAAGTCCTCAGTGGAAGCATCTCACAGACGAGCTCGATCTAATCAATGATTTCTTTTCTTTTTTTTTTTTTTAAACTCAGGGCTGAAATAATCCTGAACTCTGCCTTAGAGTGAAATTTTTAATTTGGTCATGATATCAGTCCTTAAATCTGTCAATATGAAATTGTTCTGTTTGGGACTCTTGGTTTAGATAATAGGCTCAACGCTTTTGCTTGTTTACAACCCGTGTTATCATCTCACCACTCGTAGTTCTTTCCTTATCAGACTTAGCTGTAAACATGTTTTGTTCCCAGATCTCAGTAATTAACATTGGTTGGTGCATTACTGATAAAAAAAATAAATAAAAAAGAAACGATGACCGGAGCTGAGAGAACGAGACCAAAACAGAATTATCCTTTAAGCCTCCATGAACAACCTGAAAAGAATTCACTGTAACTGTAAAGTCTCCGTGCAGGGCTTCGATGGTGCTGATGATTCATCAGTTCACATCCTCTTACACTGACTCAGGAGCAGCAGGCTGCAACTTCTCAGCCTGCTCCGCTGATGATCAGACTCATTACCAGTTACAGTGTTGGGGGTCACTTAAGGCTGGGAATAATTGCACTGTCTGTTGTGTCGTAGTGTCGCATCCAAGCTGTATTGTTTTTGCACTGTGTGACGTCCGTTTAGGACGACGGGAAGATGTTTGCATCGACGCCTGCTCTCTAAACATTTCTTTACAGTTTGGCCATACTGTTGGGTATGCCACCTTTTCCTCTGTGCATAGTTAAACGGCAACAGACTGAATTCCTCTCATTGGACTGTCAGCGGTTTCTTTACTGCTTGGTTTCACTCACAAAATTCTTTTTCCTTCATTGTGAACATCTATTGCTTTTTCTCAGTATCATAGGTAGTGTGAGCTACTGGACTGATTGTTTAAGTCGATATATAAAAGAACATATATATATACTTAATGTCTAATGTGGTATGCCTGTATTTTACACTTGTACAAAGTAGTGTCATATTTATTAGTTTTCCATCTGGCCTCTCTCTCTCTCTCTCTCTAAGGTGCAAACCTGGATGAATTTATGCTCTTGGCTTTAGCTCACATCAACAAAGACTTGTTCAAGACTTGTGCATTTCCAATAATTTAATTTAACAAATGAGGGTATTTGCATACTGACTTTGTAATGTGTTTTAATATCAGATTAAAACTGAAAAGAAAAGAAAAAAAGTGTGAGTGGTTGTGTCCGTTTTCTGCCACCAGAGTGCGCTGTGTGCTCGCCCCACTACGGCCTGAAACCGGAGACGAGGGTCACAGCCACAGCTGCATTAATAGATGCTGTAATCTCTCCGACTTCTCCATGTGTCAGGTTTATTGCAGTACGCGGTGTAATCTGCACCGTCATGGGTGCTGTCCGTGATGGGCAGGCCTCTCTGGAGGCTGAGCCGTGCTGACAAGGCACCGGGGCTCTCTGGTTATTACAGTCCACTCTTCTTGTAGCCCCTAACACTCCCAGACACTGTATTAGGGAAAGGGCATGAGGATTTGGGTTATACAAGCACAAAAACAGACACACACACACACACAAACAAACTGCAAGGCTGAAAAAGACACTGACATGAACTGGTTTTAGGTGTGTGTGTGTTTGTGAAGTACAAAAGGGAAACATCCTGACATCAGCAGCTGAATGTGGAGCTGCTGGGGGGCCAAGTGAGGGCTAAAAGGTTGAGAGACTGAACAGAAAGGGTCATTGTGAGGTGCAGGAGGAGAGGATATGCTGTCCGGGTAAATTACAGAGATGCTCCATAGGCTACAGGTTGGGTTTCCTCACATGTGCACAGGACAATGAAAACGGGAGCAGAACGAGCATCGGTTACATGTTGGGGAAAGTCTCTGGAGAGGTTGAGAGGCTGTTAGAAGAGGGGCCAACGCAGCTGGCATTTAGTCAGTAACGCCTCGGCTGTAGCAGGTTTAGCTGAGAATAGATGCAGGAGCGTGACATCTCTAGTCAGTGTATCTTACACACAGAACGGCTTCGTGCTCTATCTATAGCATCAGAGGAGGAAAACAGGCCCATAAAAATAAAAATAAAAAAACTCAAAACATATGGTTGATTTAAAAATGAGGTGACAGACAGTGACAGAACATGTCCTGTGTAAGGGAAGGGTTTCAGTCGGTTTTTAAATCATGTCCTTTTAAATTATGCAGGGTCTTATATAATAAGCCAGTATTTATTCTATACATGTCGACTTCTATCCTGCCGGTGAACTGGGACCACTGCTGCAGTCATTACCCAGGCCCCTGACTGAGAGTTATGCATAGTTTCTTAAAACTAGTACCAACATGTTTTGTAAATGGACATTAGTCTCAATAATAACAAGAACTTGGTGTCAACTCCAAAAACTATATACATGTAAAAAAAAAAAAAAAAAAAAGGAAGCCTCTGAAACAGGATTTAAAATACCAGAGAATAGTCACTCAACTAAGAAATTAATTACTCCACAACAATTTTGATAATTGACTAATCAATTAGACAAAAAGCAAAATGGAATTTTTTACGTGGGCTTTTGGATTATTACAGAAAATAAACTATGAGAAACAAACGTTTATGATACTGTCACGTTTTGTTCAATAGACTAATCTTCACAAATGAACACTGCTTTACTTTATGAGCCTTTTGAAGCCTCAATACAATCACCAGAAGTAAAAAGCAAATGTTAGGCTGTGAACGAACTACACCACGGTCGCGTGATTTCAACGTCACCACCCCTAAACTTCCAACCTCTAACTTCTAGTTTGATTTAGCTCTTACCGCTTCTACAAAAGCCTTTTCTCTTACAAAGTTCGTAGCTGTTTGTAAAAGTATAAACACAACGAGGCCGTAAAGGTGAACCGGTGAGTTGATCGGTTTTCATGTCCGACGTGATGACGTTTGACGTCCCTGACAACCTCTATAGCCTCATTTAGCCACCTGTTAGCAACCGGTATTTTTTTTAAAGAGACTTTAAAGCTTAAAGAAATCACAACTGGAGTATTTACTGATGTATTTTAATGTCGTAGAATAAAACGTAAAAATATCTTGAGCTTATTTAACCTGCAGACCTTAAATCAAAAACCCATAGACTTGATGAGGGAGGGAACAGGAAGTGCTCAAATGCTAATGCTAATGCTTCAGGACTCACTCCTGCGGAGCAAGTTTTATTACCTTACAAATTTGTTATGGCTAATGTGTTAGCAAACTGTTGTCTATCTACACACATACAATAAATCTTGTTGTTAGCACAAAAAATACACTGAAGTGGACTGGGAGGAATTATGCTGTAGTTAAGTAATTGACACTGTTGACATGTTAACAAACAATTTCCTTTGATTTTGCCCTTTGTTCAATAGCATTTTTAGACATGGAGCACACACATTTAGTTCATTTTTATACTGTCAACACCTAAGTTCTGATCATTAAATTGAATTCATATAGTTTTCTTTCCTTTTTTTTTAGTTACTTTACCATAGGAAACAGGAACTGTGGACTGTAACCCAGGCTACACCTTTCTTAAGAGTCTGAAGTACCAATTACAGAGCAGCATTGATGGCTGTAGCTGCTGCCAACAGATTTTATAGACCATCTTCACCCCTGCGTTTGGTCCCTGTAGTGTAAAGTTTAATGATGTAACATTACATGATTTCTGGGAAACAAAACCTCTTCACATTTATAAAAAAAAACCAATATATTTATAGACAGCAATTCCTCTCGGGGTTGCCAGATCACAAGGTTACGGCTGTAGCACACACAGTGAGGCAGGTGTCACAGGTATTTGAAGAGTAAAAAACCTTTGCCACCGTCAAGTAAAAACAAAAAAATCTCAAGTCTGAAGCCCCGCTAGTGGCCTCAAGAGGATGCAGTGTTCCTTACCTTATGTTCAAAAATGAAAATAAAGTCATTGTGTAGGTTTTGCTTTTCTCGCAGCTTTACCCGTCGGGGGTATAGATGTCAGTTTTGACCATTATTTCAGTCAGTCATGATAATGTTCTACTCATCCAAGATTTGGGGACAGAGAGTGCAAATGTACAGCCTTCGACCAAATAAATTATATCAGATTATATAAACAACTTAATATGGAAGTAAAACTGAAAATGAACGTCCCTTATTCCACAGAAGTTGACAATTTCAGCACTTACTTTGGTGAGTACAATGATATTTTAAATGATATCTACAATGGCCAATTTTAGAAATATTAGAAAGTAAAGCAGAACTATCCTTTAGGTTTTGGCAGCAAAAGAAAGCCCATGCAAAGTCATGGAAACAGTTCATCTGCTGGGGATTATGAATGTGCTCGATGAGGGTGGTAATAAAGTAAAGGTCCCCTTTATTCCCATTCTGATATTCATTGAGAATGAGTACACATTTTGGCTTGGTTTAAAATCCAACCACATGAGGATTCTTCCTCTGGGAACCATTAATATCTGTCAAATGATAAGTCTGGCCATATGTTTTTGAGATAAAGTGAGTTGTCATGGACTAAATTGTTGTTTAAGGAGTCTCAAGTGGCGCATAACAAGGACAAATAGACGCTATTATCATCAAGAAGAACTGAACTTAACTAGACGAAGCCAGTAGATGTTAAGTATTTATCTTTGAATCAAACAGGTGAATACACTTACACAGTGCCTGAATAACATTATCTCCCTAACACCATGATTATACAGAGAACAGCACTTTGTAAAACAGACCAAACAACGGCTTCAACACAATCCAACGACGTCTGCATCGGCCAATCACAAATGTCTAAGTGCACATTCCTGGCATATTACCCTATAACATGAGTTGTAAAATCCATCATAGTACTATAATCCACTTTGCACTGTTTCTGCATCTGATAAGCCTAAAAGCTCGTGCATCTGTTACTCAAACTGGAATTCCTGGATCGTATTTCATTGTCTCATAGAGAATCGGAGCGTTTCTGTGAAGTGATTCTATCAAATAAAGGCATAAAATGGCCAAAAGAATAACTTAAAACTTAAACTTAAGTTAAAAACTTATCAAAAACTCTCTTCTAAACTTTCTATAGATTTCAATTGTCTCTGTGCTGCTGTCATTACAGACTTGTCTGAGCCAACCACGACCCTGCGACTCACCCATGGTCTCTTCCAAGGCTGGATTGTTAGTTATTAGCGTCGCTAGAAATATCAGTGGGACTCTTTTTTATCTCTGGAACAAAATCGTGAAGTCAAAGTTTTGTTTCAGGCTCTCTCTTGGTACCTGAAACAACACCCCCCACCACCACCTGCTCTGCAGCCCCTTTGCTTTTCTCAATGCAGCTGTTTTCAGTCTGAAGGCCTGGTAGTAATTATTATTATTCAATGCCCTATACAAACTACCAAATCTGACACATAAAAAGACCAAAGTAAAAACAAAAACACTAAAGAAAATAAGTGATACTTTTAAATAAAATGCTAATATCCATTTGAAAAGAGACGTACAGTATCAGTCTGAAACTACTAAAACTACTGACACAAGAAGCTGAGCTGTTAATCCAAGCTACTGTATCACCCCAAACACTCCACTCCGTCTTGCTTGAAGGGATTTCTGGCTCTGAGGACCGCTGTGTTTACAGCACACAGAAAGAGGATTGTGGACCTTGTCTGATTTTTATTATTTTTTTCTACAACTGGGGCTGTGAGGGTAACTAATAAAACTCTGGCAGCGTGTGCCACCATGTGCCACCCCATCTTCTCCCCCTGCCAGCCATGTTGGCGTGCACGTCGCAACAGAAGGTGCAACTTCCCTTCTCCCAGACCCTGACAGGCAGACTTGGATGAGGAGGGGCCCCGTGAGCGATGATGGGAGCCCGGCTGACGGACAGAGGTGTTAACCCCGTCGTCGGGCAGGGGGAGATAGCACCGTTCTTGTTTACACACGCTGAGGCCAGATTGTCACCTTGTCTGTCACGGAAACATCCTATCTGCCTCCTCTTATCTCGCTGCGAGACAGCCAGCTTCTCAGTAGGAGAGACCTGCTGCAGCTTCACATCACCATAAATCATTTCCCTCAGCCATGCCATTGTTGCCTTTCATGTTATTTTTCCCTTCACTCCCCCAGATACTATATACTCCTCCTCTGTCCTCAAATAACATCCGCTCACACAGAAAAATCTCTCCAGCTGTAGCTGACAATGACCCTGTGCCCTCATATGGCCATGAGCCACAAAGTGTATACATATCCATAAACACTGCATCTTCAGATGAAAACTTAGAGGGAGAGGGCGATCACTCACAGCACCTTTAAAACCACAAATATATCTTCTCATGGATATTCAAAACTTCAAATAAGTGGGGGCCTTTTAAATCTTAATTAATTAATTGTTGAATCAGCAAAGTGGTTGCTGAACGTTTAACTTCCCTTTTAACACGAGCAGTTATTTGTTAGCCTCAGTGTGATTCAGAAATACACTGGGCAGGTTCAAATGAATTAAAAATAAAGCTCAGCACAGCAGGAAGGAGTAAATGAATCACACTGTATAAGAAGAGTTTAAAGAGCCTGGGGATATGAGGAGGCAGCGTGATTGTGCTGTTGTGGTGATGGACAGTATTCTGGATATAAATTTCAAGGACTGAGGGGGCGAGAGCAGCAGAGAGAGGAGAAGAGAAGAGTCCCAGGAGTTAAACATTCTCACAAATTGATGACTTCTATTGTAGGAAGCATAAGTGGAGAAAAATTGATGAGCAGGGAGGATGAAGATTTTGAAAAGAGCCGAGGCTAGTCTGCCTCTTATTCTCTCGTTAAAACGCAGGAGATAAAATGTTATCAACCCCAGAGTGGCACTTCAGCATTTAAAATTAAATAAGACAAATTTGTGTGTGCCATAGTTTCAGAAAGATAAGACGGTAGCACAAGATAGAGAGCAGAGGACGAGGAGACTTTGTAACATGGAGGTGCAGTTAAAGCTCTACTGTTGTGGCCAGTTAGAGTCTGAGAACATCTATTTCTGTATGCGTGAGTGCACATCGGTGTGCATGTGTGTATTTTTTGTGCACATATGGTTTTTTTTTGTGTTTCACAAGTCCTGCTTAGTCACAATGAAACTGCACGGGAATGCAACACGCTCGTTAATGACAGCAGGTGTTATTCAGGCTGTAACTAAAAGAAAAAAGCTTGAACACATGAAGAAAGTGAGTCTTGTCAAACGACTAAACCTCAGCTAAAAATCAATTTTATATCTTTTTCCAAAACATCAAGTGAAACTTTATTGATTCTTGCTGTGGAGAGTGGGACACTGAAATGGCAAATAGTTCAGAGTACAGTAGTGAAAAGCGATGAGGACACCACACAGTGCATTCAGACCCTTTCACTTTTTCACATTTTATGTTGCAGCTTTCGGGTAAAATCGTTTCCCAAAATGACAAAGCAAAAACAGAACGTTAGACATTTTTGCACATTTATTAAAAGGGAAAAACTGAAATATATTGTCATAAGTATTCAGACCCTTTACTCAGCGCTTAGTTGAAGAACCTTTGGCAGCGATTACAGCCGCCAGTCTTCTTGGGTACGACGCCACAAGCTTTGCTCACCTGGATCAGGGGATTTTCTGCCATTCTTCTCTGCTGATCCTCTCAAGCTCCGTCAGGTCGGATGGGGGCCGTCGGTCATTTTCAGGTCTCTCCAGAGACGTTCGATTGGGCTCAAGGCGGGGTTCTGGATGGGCCACTCGAGGACATTTATAGAGTCGTCCCTGAGCCACTCCTGTATTGTCTGGACTGTGTCCTGTTGGACACAAAAAACAGCCCCACAGCATGATGGTTTCTTCCAGACATGACGCTCAGAACTAGGGTCGCCACCTTTAACGTGAAGAAATAAGAGGTTCCCAGATTTTACTTGACAATACATTAGTCACAGCACTTCACAGGACATGACGTGTACGAAGATACGGGACAAATAGCATCCTGTATTGATTCAATACAGTACGCAGCCTTTTATTTTCAAATGTGGGACGATCCCGTATTATACAGGACGGGTGGCAACCCCTTATAGGAACGGAGCTCAAACAGTTCAGTCTTGGTTTCATCGGACTAGAGAATCTTGTTTCTCACAGTCTGAGAGTCCAAAGCAGCTTTCAGGTGTTTTTTTACTGAGGAGAGGATTCTGTCCAGCCACTCTTCTTTAAAGTGGTCGACTGACTGACTGACTGACTGACCGACCGACTGACTGACAAAGCCACTGCTATAGTTGTTCTCCTAATATGGAGGTATTAGGAGTAAAGCACTTTAAAGTTGTGCTAATACCTCATCCAGATATATCATATTACACCTTTAAGCTTTAATTAGCTCGTCTGTTTCGGATTCTATCTTAACACGTCTTAACACAGTTAAACCACCAGCTGTCAGTAACAACAACAACGTTCTCCCAGGATGGATTCAGACTGACCACGAGACCGTTTTTTTGCAGGTCTGTGTTTATTTTTGCCACAATGATACCGACTGTAGATGTTAGCTTGTTAGCTTGCTAAACTACAACGTGCATACGTTCTCACGGACGCAACGTTTGTGAGACAGCTCAGTCTGTGATCTCAAAACTCACCAGGAGCCCCGGTTCTTTTTGTAATTTTGATCCAGACATTTCTCCTTTTTTCTCCTTTTATCTCTGCATGTACATGAATTGAAGTCACAAAGCCTCAGAAATGAAACGATTAGTAAAAGGTCAGAGATTGTTTTTCTCCTTTTTGTCTGATATCAAGTGAAAAAAAAAAAAAAAAAAGCAAGAGGAATGGTTTTACTGACGGGATTTTTCTTTACCTCATAATTCTCTCCTCATCTATGTTTTCATTAACTCCCACAGACTTTTCTACCATGTCACCTCCAAAGCAGGCCAGGTGCATCTGTCAAAGCCTGATCGAAGCAAGTGTCAGTCATTTGACGGAGGCGAGAGGTGTGAAATGATGTGCCGTTTCAAGTGGAAAAGATACGATTTACCGCCTGACGCCCTGACGTGACTTGTGATGTTTGATCATGATGAGTGCAGATCATAAAGTGGGGCTGTGGTTAAAAAAAAAAATATCCAATCTGCACTAATTTAGTGGAAGTTTGGAGGTTGGTATTGTCAATGCGATACCCTCCTCTCACACGGGATGTGACAGATCAAAACTGCTCGATTTCTCCTGAACAGCAGTAATTGGAAGTTCCTACCAGGGAAAGCTTGACTCACCAGCCATGGTTTGACTGATTCAACACCATGCAGCTACCAACTGCTGCTTTCAAAGTCACAGCTCAGTCTTTTCCAAACTATTAAAAATAAAACACATGTACTAGTTGGGAGTAGCTGATGTCAAATAAGAGCTGCCCACACAGCCACCAGATTTTCCAACATTACTTTCTGATGATTATACGGTTTATTTTCACCAAGCAAACCCACGCAGAGCAAACCAGTACAGTGATGTTACTGGTTAAAATAGACTATTTGTAAGTTACAGATCTTCAGCCATCTTTATCTCTATAATACAAGAGGTTATAATACATCCTCTGAGCAGTGCTACGTCTTCAGGATTGGATTGCCTAACATTAGCTTTTTACTTTGGGCGATGGTATTTAGGCTTCAAAAATCATAAAAGTGGTGTTCATTAGTGAAGATTATTTTACTGAACGGAACT
This sequence comes from Seriola aureovittata, assembly GCF_021018895.1. Lineage (NCBI taxonomy): Eukaryota > Metazoa > Chordata > Actinopteri > Carangiformes > Carangidae > Seriola > Seriola aureovittata. Next base: position 23,659,959 of record NC_079379.1, on the reverse strand, counting down.
TGGTGAATATCATAAACTTTTGTTTGTCACAGAGTTTATTTTCTTCAGCAATCCAAAAGCCCATGTAAAAAATCCCTTTAGTTTTTTTGTCAAGGGAACCAGGGTGATGCTAACAGCACTCGCTGGTTAGCATGCTAACTTCAATAGAAGAAAAGACCTGATAGAGACAAGAGTTAACATTGTTGTTGCCCTCCACCTCTGGAGACAGCTGTCGGTGAGCAAAGGAATGAAGTTTGATGCTGAACTTGCAACGTTTCTTCTAGACTTGTAAGTAAACAGCTGTTAATGCTAACGTTGGCTGTGTAGCAGTAGCAAAAATTCCAAATAGCTTCTTTAAACCTCTGCAATTAAATGTTTCTGGTGCTTTTGAGCAGACAGACTAACATTTTTAAAACGTTGATATCTCAAATGCACAGAGCATTATTTGGCTAAAGTTTTTGCTCTGAGGAATGACTGAAAGCATATTTGACTTACAGTCACGAGTTGATCCGCACTCATGACTGGAGTTTGACTTTTCGAAATATAAAGACTCTCAATGTCTGATCTGTTTTAGAGGGAGGGTGAAACCGACCTGTTGTTCAGGAACTATTGATTATGAACGTCCTTGTGAATGCAAGGACAGGGAAGGTAGACGGTAACAACAATAAAGCAATTTTGAAAGAAAAAAAAGAAAAACATGTTGTAGATCTGCTAGACCGTGCTCCCCTCTAACTCTACATTGTTTTCTGTCTCGTCGGATTCTCACTGCAGCGTACAAGTAAAATTTGCGTTGCCAGTTCCGGTCAGACCGTGCCCTCTTTCATCAGACAGGGTGCAACTGCCACTGCGTCTGCCACCCTCCCACCGCCTAGTGAGGGGTTAACTCGCCATCTAAAGTGGTTGACCAGCTAGCCCTGCGAGTATACTCACTATGTCACCAAGACTTTCATGAAGGCATGCAGAACCACCCTCTCATGTAGCTACACCAACTCCAGTCTCATTATAAAGCCAAATACAGTGGGTTGAACTTGTGAGGAAATTACACAATTATATACTGTACAGCGAGTCTAGATAACTTATTTTGGCCAAAACCAGAACATAAAGCCTAGATGTTTTTTCTTTGTTTGTTTTAAATCTCCCTCTCCCTGCTTGGACAGTAATGATGAGGGGCTTTATTAACTTTCCTCATCTTGCGAATTAAGGGACTTTAGGGACCATGGGCTTATGTGAAGGGATGATTACAAGGGGATGTTTACCTACTGGCAATTTGGATTTGGCATTTGCTGGCATACAAATATTTTCATTCTGTTTTATCATCTTATGATATTGTTTAAAAAATCTTTTTTAATTTGTTCACCTTAAAATATAAAAAAGGTAGTTTTCACTGAAATATGTAATGGTAATAAATAATACGTTTGAATAGATAATAGTGGTGTTAAGACTATAACCCTTTCCTGTTATTTCCACATGTTGATTATGTAAGCCGAATGTGTTGGGGGAAATAAAAAGGACAGAATAAGCTGTTAAGCTGTGGGTAATATAAAAAGACAAATGCAAATACATTGCTACTATATAGAAATACCTTCACCACATACACACTATCTTATACACACACACACACACACACACTATCACAAGGGACTGATATTTTTAGTCATGCTATTCGATCAACCTGGCTGGCCACTATAATGAGGCGAGGGAGATGGAGGCTGGTTCCTTTCACAGGTCAGCGGACTGACAAAGCCCAGAGTCCCGGTGTGGAGCAGGGGAGCTGCCTGCTCGCTGGGGTTTGTGTGGGTTGCGTGTGCCTGTAAGGGAGTGATCTGTATTCACCTCCATCGCGCCGCGGTCCGTTTCTGTTTAATATGGGCCTGCCGTTGCCTCCCCGCCATCACCTGGCACTGCACAGTTCATTCTCAGCGTGTGTTTTTATCTGCACTCCTGGGGGCATATGTAATTGCTCAGTGCTGATGAGAACAGCCCCAGCTCAAAGTACCATCTCATACCGCAATTACACCCATGTAAGTGCATGTGGGGGAGAAAAAAAAAACAGAAAATAAAGAAACTACCCTCGTGTGGCATGGCAGGTGAAAGACTATGGCCTTTACCTCCTCCTGCTGAGCCGAGCCGGGGTTGATAGAGGACTAAAAGTCAGCCATCTCCTTGGGGATAAAGAGTTTTTAAGCTGTTAATCCTCCGTCTGTGGATGATTGAGGTGAACATCTGACATTTGAAGCCTTTTATGTTAAAGTTTTCAAAGCTGACAGCCGTGTGTGTGGCGACGTAGCTCTGCCAAGACAATGAAGGTGGCAAACTTTCAGAGGAGCTTCCTGTGTCCTGTGTGTGTGAGTCGTTGTACACACACAAGGGGAAATCTGAGTGCTGCTCTCGCCCAGACTATGACAGCTTGCCGCTCCTCCGCTTATGAAAATAAATGCTGACGAGTGTTGAACTGGCTGGGGTGCTTGTGTGTCAGCCGGGGAAGAGAGACGGCTCTCCAGGCTGACAGGCCGACGCGCCTGGTTTACATTGAGATGCATGAAGCAGTCCTTCGTCTGGGCCCCCCTATTCAGCCTCGGTTGCCCCCCAGTTGCTGCTGGGGGGGAGGTGGATGGCAGTTGGAGCAGAGCTGAGGCCGGGGCAGCCAGGGCTCACAGCCAAGGCAACATGTCCCCTATCAGTACTGCTGTGACGAGTGCTGATGCTGCCCTCGCTGTCGTGTCGCCTCCCTGCAAAACTTCAGCCTGTCTTTGTTTCGGCCTGTCATCGCACTTTTTCTTCTGACATCTGCAGCTTTTGCTTTGAGGCTGTCTTTGTGTGTGTGTGAATGTTTTTCTTCCCTGTGACTTTCAACATCTGAATATTGCTGAATATTTAAAGTGGTCCGCTGCCTGCTGCTTTTGTTCACATGCCCTTACAATTTAATAACTTGACCCATGCTTATACTAGGGGATTTTATGCAAACAAAACCTAATTCATGAGCTGCCATCTCCAATTCTGCAGCACTTTCTGTCCATTTCTAGCTGGTGGTAAATAGCCAGTAAAGATAAAAACAACATTAATGCTAGCAGCTGTGGGACTGTACTTAGGCACAGCTATGATTTGAGATAAATGCATCATCACAACATTGTTAACATGCTAATTAAGTGCTTATTTTAAGTGTTTTTGTGCTTAACTAATGCTAATAAGTTAAGTACGTAAAATGTTTACCATGTCCACCGTTTTAGTTTAGCATATCAGCATGCTAACATTTGCTAATTAAGATTAACAAAACTTCAGCTCAGGCTGAAAGTCATTAGTTTACTTTCTGTCCATTTCTAGCTAGTCATAAATAGCCAGTAAAGATAAACAACAACATTAAAAGTCTGCAGCTATGCTAGCAGCTCTGGGGCTGCCCTTAGGCACAGCTATGATTTGAGATAAATGCTAACATCAGCATGCTAACATCCTCTCAAGGACATTGTTAACATGCTAATTAAGTGCTAATTAGATGATTATGTAATTATTAATGCTAATAAGTAAATAAAATGTAAAACCATTTTAAGTTTACCATGTCAACATGCTAATTAAGAATTAGCTTAGACAGTATTTGGTAATAAACCTGGTAAAATTAGAAAATTTGACCTATGATGAAAAATTAAGCGATCACCAAAGAGGTTAAGATTCATTATGAATTTAATGGCAGAACATTGTCGTTGAGATATGTGGCTGCTAGTGCGGCTAAAAACTGGGTAGGTGGATGATGGCCCATGGTGGTCCAGGGATAAAATCGTATCATTGGTTCAGTTTTAATGTTTTCTACCAGCTGCACAAAAAAGGCCTTGTTATCTCAACCTATTTAAAACTGAGATTCTAAAAAGTCAGCAAAATGCAGAACAGAGTTTGGCCACAACAGTTCAAATCCATACATAACAGCAGGTACAGTGAGCAAGCTGCACTCTGCCTGTGGCTTACTGATGCTAGACTGTGTGACCTGAATTTGGTTCCTGATGAACACAGCTTTTGCTGTGGGAAAAATATCTCCTTACAAGTTTATTCAGTCGGCATTATGAACATTATGTTTCATGTGACCTTTCTCTGCATTTGTCTCCTCCCTGTAGAGGAGGGGAGCGACAGGCATTATTATTGAGCTGCAGGGGCGGAGAACCAACACCATCACAATTTTAGACAAACAATTGTAGGCTGGTTGGAAAAGGTGCTGAGTGATTTTGATTGTGCAGCGTTGGTGGAGAAGCAGCACATTATTTGTTAGCCTTCATCTTCTGCTTAAACCTTACTTTGTTTAGCCACTGCCTGACTGCTTCTTGTTTGCCTGGTTGTGTGATGCACAGGTGTACGCCAGGCCCTGTGACATCATTATTATTCATCATTACTTCTTTCTTAATCACCATCTTCCTATGGCTCCTACACAAATGAGTACACACAATTACCTGAGAGATTTCTGCAGTTCTGTTTTTGTCCTGGCTCTTGTAACTGGTTTGAAGTGGGCGGGGATCAGATGCAAAATTGTGATGTCACATCTCGTGTTTCCCAGCACCAATCAGAGTTGAGCAATATTTGAATGAGACTAATATTTAATTTGTGGGATTTTTTGCTTACTTTGAATGTATTTTTTTTATCAAACTTTAACTTTGATTGTTGTTATTTACTGATGAATAATTAATGTTTAAAAGAAAGTGTAATGTAGGATCCTGAGTGTTTGGAGCTTGACTCATAATATCTTGGCCTCTGCTGCATAGATGAAGGTTTTTATATTTTTACCCGTCTCACTTTGTCTGACATTTTCGTTGATTTCCCAGAGAATATGTATTGAGCTTGAGCTTGAAAAAAAAAATCAGATATATTTATGGCGCTGAGATCTATATTGTACATTTTGGTGGGTATGTTTGGCCTTTGGCGGAGATATGCGCTCTACTGAATGCCATTCTATTTTGAATCTGCTTCTTACAAGCCTCCTAACTTTGTGGAAGTATGGTATCAAATGGCCCATTCAAACTCCTTTTCTCTATTACCATAAAAAGTCTGAATGCATTTGCCACAGTCAGATATTTATCGCACACAGCTCACAGACATAACGCCGCCTTTACTAATGAAGCATATTTGGAATAATAATATGTATGCATGTGTCTATTCTGTGAAGGTTTCACTGCACATCCCCAGCCAGATGTTACCTCCCAGTCTGTTTCCCTTCAGTGCCACCACAAGAACGTACTCTGCTGAGTGTAAGACTAATGTCATTAAACTCCATTAAAAGTGATAAGTAGCTGTGTAATACTGCTATGTTAGGACAAACCGAAATGCTCATGCTGCACTGCTTGATATATGAGGTGGCAGAAGCTTGTGTCTCTGTATTCATTACACACAGCACCTGAAAATGGCCCTTGATGTGGCCAATATTTTCAAGTGAAGTGTTCTTTGGGGGCATTGTGCATGGACATTCATCACAAGAGCTGGCTTGTACTTGATGTTGATATGCACGCAACAGAGAGCACACAGTTGGAAAGATGCAGCCAAGACAACAGATTGCATTTGATTTGTACAGCGCTGTGTCATATCTGAGAGCTGACAAAAGACAGAAGCACGGGTGGTGCCTCTGAACTACATTTCTCTCCATAATGGGGAAGATAGAAAGAATAGAAATATTCATAGAATTATTAGAGCATTGTTGCAGAGACAAAATACACTCAATGTTAGGCTCAAATGGAAATGTCTCAAATATTATAAATAATTCAAAACGTTCCTATTATTAAGCATAGAATCATGTTCATATATTCTATGACTTGAAGGAGCTATTTACGCACCAACAGCTGTCTCCAGCAAAGCAATTCCAATTTTAACTCTTGTTTTGTTTCTATTTCTTTCACTTCTTTCCTTATACTGACGTTAGCATGCTAACTAGTTGACCCCAGCCCGGCTACCAAGTCACCGTAGCATCCAGTCGGCCAAGCGACCATCGCCCCCATCAGCAGAAGATACATAGTCCCTTTAAGTTACTTGTTTTTAAGATGGTGCGTAGGATATGTTAAACTTCGAAGACGACACTAAATCCTAGACTTTGTTTATTAGCGCCCACCAGACAAGACAGCTGGAGTTCACACAGTAAAATGTATATTGTTCCAGCACTGTTGACAAATGCATTGCTATTCACTAAAGAAGCTTCACAGTGGTTGATTGAGCTTTTAAATTCTCTGTTGTTGTCACAGTTCTCAGAAAGGAGACCCGAGAGCACGACTCAGGAGGCAGATGTAAAAGTAAAAAGTCTTTAATTAGACAAAAACAAGGATACAAAAATCCAGGCAGGCAAACAAAGTACATAGAACAAAGAGTCGGGCTGAAGCAAAATCCACAAAACATAGGGCAGGTTCAAAATATGAATACATAATGAGGATGAAAACAGAGCAGAGAGTGGAAACGGACCGGTACACAGTGTATTCTTAGAAGCTAATGAGGAAGTGGAGAACAGGTGATGAAGTGAACGAGTCAGGTGATTCTACTGGTGGAAAAAGGTGGCGTGGAAGTGGCAGGGTCTGAAATGACAGCAGAATCAGAACATGTATTCACAAACAACTGGACTGAAAGAATGAATGAGACTGAAACTTAAAACCATGAGAAACGTTTCACATAAGTTTCATTAATATTTCCACAGAGAGAAATTATAATTTTACAGATTTTTCCTAATTTATTATGATCAAACACCGTCAATAAAGTGAATCCACTCAAGTTTCTGCAGAGAAACTTTTTCCTAATAATACAATTAAGTGTCAGTCAATTAAATATTAACACATGTTTAATATTGTAAAGTAAACCTTTTGTTTTGGAAGACAAAGTAAAAAATACTGTGTAAAACAGATTAAAATCATCTCAAACTTCAACTTGCAGTATTTGTGTTAACATTGAATCTTTAAGTATGTAAAGTAATGTTAAAACCTGTAGAAGCAAAATCTAAATACAATATTTACTGATTCAGATTCAGATCAATTTTCTTACATTTCTCATAAAATATAATAAACTGAAGAAATGCAAATTAACTACTGTATGTAGTCTTTAAACTAAAGTGCTGTTGGAAACTTAATTAAAAATAACATACACACCACTATTGACTTTTTAACACTTTTATTTAATATATTCAGATGTAAATTTACAACATAAACCAACCCTTGCCTGTTCAGGTGACTATAATGAGGAGGTGATGATGTCACCTCTGAGAGAGGGGGGCTGTGGAGCTGGGGGGGGGGGGGGGGGGTAGTCTGTCTCTATTTTTTAGCTTGTATTTTCCAATTCAGTTTGATCTTGTTTTCCACAGTATTCTCCATATAGTTCTGACAACACATGTGGACAAACATTATACTATCTTTAATGTCAGAATCCCAACTATACAGTGTATTAATAAGTCAAATCAAAACAGACCACAAAGGTCAATGAATCTTTACCAGAAGTGACGGTGCAACGGAGCAGATGAAGAAAAATCCACCTTCAAACTGCCAGTAATCAGCTGGATCCTTGGAGCATCTGGGGGGAAGAAATAACAGGAGACACTAAGATTCACTATAAAGTCCTTAAAAAGTATGGTTTAATTATTATAGGGTATATACAGGGTATGAATAAAAATTGTATAATGTATGGTAAAGTTTTATTAATACCTATGGCTTTACACAGGCACACAGACACAGACCATAGACTGAGAGGTGAGGTGAGAATGAAGCCGATGCGGAAGTGCCTTAAAATTGCATTGTATCAAATGACCATCAGGAGGCGACTCCACTGGTTGCAAGAAGAAGTCTGATTGTATTGAAGTTTATGGAGAAATGACCCGACTTGTCACTTGATTTGCTACCTCAGAAAACGTTTTCGTTATGTGTTTATGGTCTGAATCTCTAGTTTGAAGTTTTCTTCATGATGTTCGTTTTTTTTTAAATTATGGTCCTATTAAAAAAATAATAGACGTTAAAGCAGAGTGATTTTAGGGCGTGGCTACTGTGTGATGACACACAGGGGGACCTGCCTGTCAGAGCGATGTGTCGGACATTTCACTTGTTATTGTGTTTTCAGTTCATCAAAATTAGCTCCAACATGTTGTTTGCCTGAAAATGTCTTGTTCAGTGTTCAGTTGTTCTATAAGACACTCGGAGGAGTCGGCGGTTAAATTTTTTCCGATAAGTACATTTTGTTTTAAACAGAGAGTTAGGGTTAGCAGCTAGCTTGCTGGCGTTGTTCATTGATGTATGAATTTAACAATATATAAGATTGCAGAATAGACTATATGGGCGTCCATGGGATAGCAGAATGTGTACTAAATTCACACACAAATATTAACATTAACATTTGAAACCTTTCTCTGTCTCTCTCTCTCTCTCTCTCTCTCCAGGTGACAAAGAAGGTCGTTGGTGTGTTGGCTTTCCAGGATGGCGGCCGGATTGATGATGGAAGTCTTGGAGGTGGACCCCCGGAGGTGCCTCGCCGGAGGGGAAGCACAGGATGCTCGGCCTGACTGTTGCCAAGGTGATCCAGAGGATCTCCTGGGAGGAGTGGAGTCTCCACTGTTGGAGGAGGACACATGGGGCGGAGGAGACGCTCCTCCTCATCCAGGATCTCCACGTCACCCTGGACGTCTCTCTGCATCCAGGACATATGGAGACACAGAGGAGCCTCCTCACCTGCATTCAGGACCCAGCAGGTGCAGCTGTACACAGAGACTGGTAGACTGACAAAGGGTGAGGTCAGCCTTCTGGTTTCCACCTTCACCACTTCATCCCAGGTACATGCGTGTGTCTCATAGCTTGTGATTAAAATTCACTTTTCATCCATTTTGACCTTTTTCCTCAAGCCAGTGACAAGTACTTCCAAGCTCCTGGCAACACCTGTCAGACAGAGCAGGAGGAAGAGCGAGTTGTGTTCCCTCCCAGAGACCAGGAGAGGCAGCCCAGGTGACAGTTCAAGGCAGCGACGGGGAAGAACTCTTCCTGTCCTGGGAAGGAGAGTCTCCAGAGGTGAGATTCACCTCAAATATCACTGTTTCCTCTAATGAATGTCAGATCTATATTAACACACACTGCTCTCTGATTATCTTTCAGCTGTCTTCTTGGACTGAACGCGGGCCCTGCAAACTGGGCCAGTGTTGGCCGGACCATGAGGACTCGGTCTTTCATTCTCAAGGATTATGTGGCATCAGAGAGGCAGTGCTGGCCGGCCCGAGGTTCATGGCTCAGACCAACATCCAGCTCTTTGAATGAATTGAGGACTCAGTGGTAAGAGTTTGTCATAAAGCTGTTGGTGTGTTGTAATCTGTTCTGTGATTTACAGGAAGAGGAAAGTGGCCCGAAGCTGCTGTGGCAGATCAACTTCTGTTGTATACGTGTGTGTGTGTGTGTGTGTGTGTGTGTGTGTGTGTGTGTGTGTGTGTGTGCATGTCTGGCTGTGGTTGTGTGGACAAATTTGGATTTGAAACCACCTGTGAGTTTGTTTTGGTCAGTCGTGACGGCTTCAAAAGGCTTTTTGAGGGACACCAGAAGTGACTGAGGTCAGTGTCAGGATGAGTCTCTACGACATGAGTGAAACTTCTTTGTGCAGATTGAAACGAGGAGTAAAGTTCACGCGCCAAGCAGCAGGAACATTCAAAATTTCTCCAGATATTTTCTAGTTTGGTTTATTCTGTCCTCCAGTGTTCACAGATTCACTTTCTTGCCTTTTACTTCATTTCTACTGTTCATTTCTACCATGTTTGTTGTTGATTAAAGCAACATAGAAAGTCTTTGATTAAATTACAGATTCAGGAAAAACTTCACATTAAAACTGCATTAATTTCAACAATTTACAATCAACTGTAACTGACAAATTAAACATAGAATACAGTTGTGAATGAAGGTACAGGTGAACTTCACTGACACAAGTTTGCATAATAAAGAGAAATGGATAACTCTTATTTAGTAACGAGTATAAATTATAGTAGAAATGTAAAATATACAAATACAAATATACATAAAGAGAAGGGATGGAAAAAAAAGCCAATCTATAGCATCAGTGTCAAAGGTGCAAATCAATCCATGCACAGAGTAAAACTAACCGTCTGGAATAAAACCAAACTTACTTTTACTTCTTTAACACAAAGACAATCTAAAACACCTTCCTAATAGCATTTGACAACATCTTTCTGAGAAATCGTCCAGTATAAGCCGTTGTCATGTAGCCATGTTTTTAAAAACATCTTTCAGTCGGTTACAGTCCCGTCAACAAAGAAGTGAAGACCCAGCAAATCAATGACGAAGGTCAAAGTAAATAAAAAACGTGGTCAGTCTCCTTTGAAGGAGTTTAGTTTACGCAGGTAGTGAAGACACTGCTGAGCCTTTCCCACAAAATCTCTGACACAGTTCTCAAGTAATTGTTGGAAAAGAGTTATGTACTTGCATTATTTAAATCTATAAAAGACCTATTGCATTCATTGCTGCACTAAATGCACATCAGGTAACTTTCTAACTGCAGTGATTTTTTTGTTTTGTTTTCTATCTGCACGCAGTAAATACTTTATTCGCTGGTTATGTTTATGTATTAATGTTATGCACTAAATATGTCAGTCACTATAATCATTTCTATCTAATAATGCATGCCGTATGTAATGTTTTGCCTGCCCACGTCAGCACCTTTGAGTGGAGGTACACTTATTAGAATCACAGTCTCTAACACTTACCACCCACATGTTTCCTTCCATAACACACCAGGTTTTATTTTTCTTTTTGACACTGATTAAATTCCCCCACAACCTAACTCAGGTTTATTGGAAAATTGATGTGTGGGAATGAAAACATTGTCCACAAAATGCTCCATAATTACAGTGTTGGTTCAATACAACTGACAAGTGAGTGGGCTTTTTGCCACACTAAGTGAGCCACAAATGCCTGTGAGCTTTAGATTGTGTCACACTCTGGAAACTTTATCATTTATGTTGTTATTTTTTTAAATTTACATTATAGTTGCTCATGATATAAACGTTGTTTTGAAGGTCAGCTCAGAAATGTCACTTGTGTTTGGAGCTTCATGTGCTCTGCCTGAGAAAACATGAATATATCTCTAGGTGCCACAGAGGATTTTGTCTCCTGTCATGCAGTTTGACAGCTGAAGTAGATTAATATTAAAAGTACATCTATTCAGCAAAAAAAAACATCAAATACTAAAATGTTAAAATCAATACATAACACTCGGTGCTATTAAATATGACATGAAATATTAAATGCAATTACCGAAAACAATGTACCTTTGCAAATTATGCTGATTTTTAATTTTAAAAGAATATTGCTGGACATATAGAATTGGATTATATAACAGCTTCACTGCTAACTCCTACATGTTGACTCTTTGACTTGTGTCCTGTTGATGTAAGCCCACTTATCTGGACATTTACACATCAGCAGCCATTTGGAAAACTGCTGTAAGCTTCAATGTGAAACTTTTATCCACAAATTAATGAATACAAAAATGTATTCATCAGACTGTTTGTCATTTTGACCCTGTGTGATGTTTTTTGTTCAGTGATACTGTAACATTTGGGGGCATGCTTTTACATCACCACACTGTTTTTCTACATTTTCAACCAGTATTCACCCTGTACACCACAGACTGGTGGACTGTACAGTGATTGTAGATGGTCCTGGGTCAGGGCTAAGCTAGCTCTAGCATTAGGAAGCTAATCTGTAGTTCACAGACCACAAGTCATTAGCTCATACTGTTATCACCACTGAGGAACTCTTGGAATTAAATTGTTTGTCTTTGTAGTACAATAGTTTGTTCTTCATCAGATAAAAGCACAAAATTAAGAATTCAATGGAGCTAGCTATTGCTACATAGCCATTGTTAGCATTAAAACATGTTTACTCACAAGTTTTGCCAAGAGCTGCAGCTATCCTTGCACTTACAATACAAGAGCAGCGCTAGCTCTTCAGGACAGACTGGACACTACAGTGACGTCATATCAGAAAGTGACAAAACAGGCTGAGGGCTAGCTGCTTAGCATGCTAATGTCAGCAGATGACAAGATGTGATAGAAATAGATGCAAAACAGAAGTCAACATTCGTGTTGCTTTTCCCCTCCGGAGACAGCTGTTGGACGGTGAAGGAATGAAGTTTAATGCTGATTCTTCTAGACTGGTAGGTAAACAGCTATTAATGCTAATGTTGGTTATGTAGCAATAGCAAAAACATATAAATAGCTCCTTTAAAGGAAAATTATGTGATTTTAGAATTGTAATACAGAAATGATGTACGTACTGTGGCTTTCAAACTATGTTATGTTGGCATGCTCATTACGGATATGACTTATATATTTTGATTACAGCTAACAATCTCTTATAATCCGTCTCCATCTGCACCTTCTTTTACAGTTTTGGGCTTTTGGACTGTCTTTGACGCTTTATTTGGACTTTTGTTGTATTTCCTGTTTTATTTTGAAATCACCTACCTTGTGTGCTCACTGCTGTTTTTACTTCCTGTTTTTGTCTTGTTTTCCCTCCATTTTTACTGCTTGCCCCACCCTAATGTGTTTTCACTTGTTTTCAATTAGCTTTGCCTTCCTTGAATATTTAAGTCTTTGTCTTTCCCTCTTTCTGTTTTGCTCTCTTTGAAGTTTTCTGTTCTGTGCCCTGTGTCCCTCGTGTCTCCAGCATTTGGATGTTAACTTTGTTGACAATCCTGTGAAACTTCTTGTTTGTTTGACTTGGATCTTCAGTGGTTTGTTCCTGACTGCCTTCTAGTGAGTTTTGTTGGAAATTCTTATTACTCTTATTAAAGCATGTGCGTTGCACCTACCTGCCTGTTGTGTATCACAGGTATGCTAGGCTAAGTTAGCTTCATTAGCTGCACATTAGCACACCGGCCTGTTAGCTGGTCAGTTGTAGTCAGCTATTGGCAGGCAGGTAAATCTTCAATCCTCACTGCAGATTTTCTGACTTGACAAAAGCACAGTAAGAAATAACACTGAGTTGGGTCTGTTCCTGTGAGCCATCCAAGCTAGCTAGGCCTGAATGATAATAGCTGGGCCCTGAAACAAACAAATGCAGCCATTATTAATCTTAATATTAGACATGTGGTTTGTCTACTGTGAAAGAGGGATAAATATATCGCTATGATTTTCTACACCTTCTCACTATGATTCTCTGTACACTTGTAGAACTTGCCAAATGAGCACTGCTAAAAACACGCCAGTCATTAGAAAGGTCGAATGCAATCCTCTGCCACAGAAAACAGTTTTTAAAAAAATGGCAATGTCAGACTGAATAATGGCACGATGGTAAAAATGGACATTCAGGCTGAATATTAGTCCAGCTTTATTAATGCAGCTTATGTTCATCCTCGGGCTCGATGGTGTTTCAAGGACAACTCAAGACGAGCGACAAGGACAGACTGGATGCGACCATCTGAAAACTCAAAAAACTACATTTGAGATTCTACCATTTGGAATTATAACACACCCAACACATAACAAATGTTTTCATCGGTCTTGTCTGTTTCAGACACTGAAGGCTGATACTCGCTGCAGTTGAAGGCCGTACCGCACAATTGGAAGAAAAATCAACACCACAGTACATTACCCTCAACCAGCCTTGGAACAGCTGCTCAGACCAGGCAGAGGAAAAGAGAGGAGAATAAAGATGTGGATGAAGATGAGAGTTTGTACATTTTCAAGAGTAAACTTGAGGTGAGCAATGCTGCAGTTTGACGGTACTTGTGATCAGTGAGCACTGCATGAACGATTAATAATTGAATGACTGCTTCTACTGCATTGTCAATTACTCCAAATAATGTTATTAATTAATTTAACCACTTATGCAAATTGTGTCATTGCAGCGTTTGCAGAGTCTTGGCTCTCATTGGCTATCGAACGTGTCCATCTGAAATCCTCCTGACGACTTCCACACACTGCAGAAACTACTGATTATTGATCCAAATAGGTAAGAAAAAAACACCCACACTGGATTGTATAGATAGGTAGCTTTAAAGCTGCACTAATCAATATCTCTATATTAACAATGGATCAAAGTATTTTTTGGGGTAATATTTGAGGGGTTGCCCATAGTAACAAACCCACAGAGAATTGTGCAGCAAGCAAGAACTTTTTCATGGAAAAATCTCTTATACACTCTCTACGCTAACTGTCCAGCACCAAATATAAGACGGGCAATGTTAGCAAATAGATGTTGAACATGTTGAAGCCTTTAGCAGCTGAGCAGCCAGATATTTTTGATGGAGACCAAAAGGAGAGTGAACATTGGATGTACTTTCACCAGGCGGTCAGAAACTTGACTCCGTATGAATGTTAATGTTGCTCCATGTCTGCTGGATGTGTAAATAACAGCTTGTTTGCTAACATGTTTATGAGGTGATAATATGTCAGTGTTTAAAATATGAAGTAATAGTGCTCAATACAGCGTCTTAAAGCGACACCACAAATTTGACACATCACATTTCCCTTGTCAGATTGCCTGTTTGCATTCCCATTGCCCTCTGGGAAGACTACCAGCTGTTGCAGCGATCATTTCTGTCATTTTTGTGAGCATGGCTGTATCGTATTGACAAAGGCTCGGGCTTGTCAAGCATTGTGGGAGGGGGGGCGGGGCTGGGCAGCTCTGCTTGCCTATCTGTAAAAGTCAAAGCACGCCTCTGGGCTGAAGTTTAAAAAGACTGTGGCTGTACAAACACTGCTGTTGTAATGACCACAGTTAACTCTCCAAACTTTACTTTCCTGCAGTCGTACACCACCAGGCATTTGCATCACTTTAACCCACCCACCAACACTGCTGCCCGAAAACAGGTGCATGCACAACTGCACTAAATGCCTGATGCTTGCATAATTGAGGCCATTATTTCTCACCGCACACTGTAATAGCTGTGAAAAACAAGCAACCAAAACATTTAAATGCATGAGAAAGGTGCAGTATATGTGGATTTCTCAGTGCCAGTTCAGATTTGTCAAGAGAAAATCTTCTAAATACAATAACCGTGGGGTGTAGAGGAAAGCACAATCCAGTGTGACTGTGTTACCACATGGTTGATTAAACTGGGGCCACCTTAACCTGACAGACAGGCTGTGTTTGTTCCAAAATAACAGCACAGCTGATCTACACAAGACTATTCATCAGTAACAAAGGAAAACAGAGGCTTTCTGTGCCACTGCCCTGATGAATTATGAAGCAGCCGAGACCTTACGTTGACCTGTGACTTATATCTACTGAGCTGCTTGTATACAGAACATATTGTGGATAATAAAACCACTGCTAAAGGCCTGACTCAAGCACCGCGCGGCAAAAAGTGCCACTGCAGCAGCTAGACATCCGCTCGCTCAAAAGCTTCCTCTGCAAACCTTCATTTACCTTTCCATTCATATTAAATCACCCCCAATGTAACACATACACCAAAACAACTGCAGCAGTGGACTTGTGTTAGGTTGACCTCAGCTGTGTTCGTTCAAGGGAAAAATACAGTGCACTACTCTGTGTTATACTGCAGGGTACACACGCTATACTAATCCTTTTTTATTAGCGTGGAGTATTTTAGTCAAATATTCAAATAAAATTAACTAATAGGAAATTTAGCTAAGAAATCGGTGTACAGAAAGTGCTTCGTTTTTTGTTTTGATTTACAGTGAAAATTGTTGAGGAAGAAATTAAAAATGCATGTAATTTTCTGCAGTAGTAGGACGCCGTGCAGCTGTGTTTATTCTCTTAGGGTGTGAATTTTTGGTTAATATCTGCATGCAGCTACCAAAAGTATTACTTGCTGAGGTCACAGGACTGCCTGTTGCTGCGAGTCTTTTAAAGTCATTGGATTCGAGCGTGGATGTGCTTGAAAAGAATCCTCTGTGCCGTGCTGTCTGACCGTGTTGAAAGGAAAAAAGTGTTAATAGCTACTGGCCACACTCGATGGCAAAGCGTGCTGTCATGTGGGAGCGAGCCGTGATTAATTGTTTGAAAATGGAGATATTGGTGCGAGCTTTTGGATGATTTTTCCTGGAAAACATTCATGGTGCTGCTGGACTCAGTTGTGAGAGCTGGAGAGAGAGAAGTTTACACCCTCCCCCACTTTCTCACCTTTCTTTGCCAATCGCTGCTTGAAGTGGGTGTGGTGAGTCCACCGTATAGAGCTTGTCTAGTCTTATCGACCACTCACAGAGGTCTTTACGCTACAGGTCAAGTTCACCCATTCACACACACACACAAAATTGGGGTTCAATATCTTGCCCAAGAGCACTTCAACATGCGGACAGGAGCAGGCGAGTCGCTGCTGTTGTCGGTTTTGGATGGTTACAGAAATTGTCATAATTCAACCCCCAATTCCAGTGATGGAAAGGTGTGCGTGAGATTCAACCGTCTCACAGGCATAAAGACACCTTAACAGTAGTGAAGCCCCTGTCCTTTTTAAAATGCAGGGAAAACAAAACACTGAATTTGCAAGTTCTGCTTGTACAGGACGCTAGTTAGCCTCGCTAAATGAATGAAGCTAATGGCTTATAGCTAATGTTGTGGGTTAACTTTCAACCAGTGTTGTCAATCGGTGTTGATAGTCTCCAAGTCTGATGTTTGCCAGTCAGCTACTGGAAATGCCAAATCAGAGAGTCTTAGAAATTATCATATACATCTATAAAAAGTTGTATTTTTAAGTGAAAAGTGATGCAACTTAGCTGCAATATCGTGACTGCTTATGTTTCATTCTACAAAACACTGATGAAAATTCAAACTTTAAAGGAGCTATTTCTACGTTTTGCTGTTGCTTTATCGTTCAGCGTCAAACTTCATTCCTTTACTCACCAAGAGTAAAGATGAAGAGTTATTCCTCTCCTGTTTTTGGTTCTATTTCTATCACTTCTTTTCTTGTACTGTAAGTTAGCAAGCTAAGCAGCTAGCCATCATAGCATCTTGTCTTGTAAATGCAGTGATGGCTGAAACACTTGCCAACACTTACTGGTGAGTAAACAGCTGTAAATGCTAACGCTGGCTCTGTAGCAATAACAAAACTTACAAATACTCCCTTTTAGTGCTGTTATGAGATCGCCCTGAGCTCCGCCACCTTTATATTTTCCAGCTACATTACAGGTGACAAAGCTGACATGAAATACAGCAGAATTAATACGGGCAAATTAACTTGTTATATAACAAGTAATACGAGCGCTTTATGAGCGAGCCGTTAACGCAAGCACGGGGCAAGTTATTAGACTTGAAGGGCGTGACGACCACTATATCACCGACACCGATATATCATCCTCTCCCAATAGTTTAAGAATTTACATTGAATTATTACGCCCTGGCAAATGAGGCAAGCTCACAATATGCCCCCCCACCCCCACTACCCATCCTGCAAGAAATAAATATCTCCCAGACACAAGTTAAAAGCCCAGAGGCTACAAAATCAATATTTCATAGGCAAGAGGTGATAAAGAGTCTTGATCCAGCTCTTCCTGTCTTTGAAGCAGCCAGTAGTCCAGCAGCGAGCAGCAGGATGGCTCGATGCCATCTGAAGCCACGGCCAAGTGGATTTGGGCCACTGCACAAATTTAACAGGTACAGCAAAGAGTTGGTCGCACTTCACTCTGCAGTGGGTTGATCGTTCTGGAAAATAAAAGCCCAGGTGACGATCGCATGTTATATTGTGGAGCTCTTTATTATGTAACGACCCCGCAGAGGATCAAAGTCCAGGGGATAAAAGTATCTCGCCCGGGCTGGGTTGTTGCATTACTGCTCAGCCAGTCTACTACTCTGCCAGGGCTCAGGACTAGTTCAACAGAGTCCAAATCAATATTATGACCAGCAGGTCAAGTTAGTTTCAGATCAAGAAATTTTCAACACCAAGAAACACAATCTTGTACAACATATTTTGGCATGCAGTTAACGCTACAAACATAAAATCTACCTCACCAATTATTTATAGTGTTTTTTATACAGGCTGTGTGCTTGTTTTATGTAGCTCTTATCAAGGCTGTTATTAAATCTCCAAGTTGAACTAGATTTATAGTCAATGAAAGGGGCTAACAGGAGTTGCCCGTGGCGTAGATTTTGGTTTACAGTTTATCCCCGGATTCCACTCGTTGATAAACCCCACTGCGAAGCTAGATAAGTGATCAGGCTTTAATCGTGCTTTAATTGTGTTCCCTGGAGTAACTGTGTTTACAGTCTTTTATTCTCTTTGTGAGACAGAGCGATGGTGGGCTGCACACATACACACATTTCTCAGGAGGTGCATTCATGTCGGCTGCCTATGTCAAAACCTCACAGGCCGTTCAAGTAGTATAAAAAAAAAGCTCCCAGGAAGTTTTTATAAACTCCTTTAGACTGTGAGTCTGGACTTCACTGAACAAAGACATCAACCCATGCAAGCTAAATTAGACTTTTCCTTCTAAGGACGCTGGGATTCGGTTAATATTTCATTAATTTGCTGTAAGGTCTAAAGCCAAGACTGTGGCTGCATTAGCTAATATAAGCGAGATGACGATGTGATTTACTTTACTTTACTGAAGCCTTTGTTTAATGGCTGTCATCTGATTACTGTCATATTTTCTCTGTAAGATTTTTCATTTCATGCACTAAAAAAAAAAAAAAAAATAAAAAAAAACATCCAGTCATTCATCCACTTATCCCTGATTGATACTAATAAAGTGTTGAAACAGCTTTTGGATCCTTGTGCATCCAAACTAGATGTTACATGAGCCAACACTGCTGCCATCATTGTAGTGTTTCTTTTTAGTTTTTAGATGGATTACTAACTAAACAAATTTGGCAACAGCCTTCGTCCCCCGAAGGTTCCAGGTTTTTCTCTGTGATCAATTTGTGGTAATTTGGTAAATTTGTTTGTGCGTATACACGTTTGGTACTGCATGCACTGAAGCGCATTATCAGCCTCACTGCAACACCTGTAACATCACATAACCTCAAGTTAAAAATGAAATATTTATTTGAGTTAATCTGGTGCTAACATGGTATAATTAATTAATATATACACAATTCACAGAGAGAAAAGAGGGGAGGGGGCCCACAGCACATTTTTGCCCCGGGGCCATTTAATGAGTTAATCTGAAGGAGCTTTTCTTTTCCCTCGTCATATTGTTTCATTTGAAGTATTTTTACAACTTCAAAGGGAGAAAGAATTTAGTGTCTTACAAATAAAAGAGAAACTTTTAGAGAAAAGTAAACAAAAATAAGACTAGGTCAAAACGCCTCTGGTCAAATCCTGACTTTATAACCAGGACGTCGTCTGACAGAATCACATAAACACATAAATGAAAGACAAAGACTGAGCTGCGATTTCAGCTGGAGTTTACTGTAACATGATTGATCGATCACAGAGAAAGTTAGAAGAGACAGAATATCGTTCACGAACAGATGCGGGAAACCGGAGCGGCTCGGCAGACAAACACGGCCCAGACCCGAACCGGGTTTATACCCTGGCTGTTTGAAAAGAAAAAGATGGATCCCCTGCCGGGTTAGTCCGGTCCTGCTAACGCTTGTGCATATAAACAAAAAGACAATAACATGAACTTAAACATGAGAACATGAAAGCAGAGACCAGCGCTTAACAACAAACAGAAATACAGATACGCTGAATAATTAAGAAACAAACCCCACTGGCAAAGGTCAGAGGTCGGGGTCGCCTGCAGAACAGCGCTGCTGGAGCCGGAGCGAGGACCAGCTTCGCTACAGGCGTTTCATCCGCGGCCTGAACCTGCGAGCTGTCCAGGGAAAACCTCGGGCTGATTTTGATCACATTCCCATCCAGTATGTTAAATACTGCAGACAGTCAGAGAGAACCGCTCCTCATTCATCACACTGAGGAAAAAAATAAAACACCATCCAGCATGGACACTGATTCTGTCGCCTCTGGCAAGATGTTGCTCTCTAAATACCTTCAGCAGAGGTGAGTCAGAATATAATCAGGTGGGGTTTTTTTTTTTTTGCATAATAATGGAGAATAACAGCCAAACGGAAATTAGTGTTTGGAAGCCAAAAATGCACTTAAAAGGGAACATGGAGGAAAAATGTCCCCTGCAATGTGACAGTGTGGTGACCTGTTGTATATCTAATAATTCACTGATCCATTTTGCCTCTAGAAAACTCTCAGATGCAAATGCAGAAGTGTGACGTGAGGCTGTCAGATCCAGCTTCCCGCCACATGGAGGCGCCGCAGACCCGCATTCCTGCGCGCCGCTCTGCTGGCTTGACAGTGCAAAAAAAAAAAAAAAAAAAAAAAAGTAGTGAAGCCGTTACAGGAATAAGGAGGTGGGGGTTGTGGTGGTGATGGTGGTGGTGGGGGCTCTTTTTGAACGGTTTAGCTCGAGATCAGATGCTCCCTGTGCGGGCTGTGGAGGGAGCAGGCAGCGCTTCTGCAGGGGGATTCAGCGATGAATGGAGCTGAGCGCACAACTTCTCTCCAGTCCTGCTGCCGCCGCCGCCGCCGCCGCTGCTGGAGTTTCCTCTAGGATTTTTCTCCTTGTGACAACACGAGCTGGACTTTACTTCTTCAGCCAACATGTATCCGGCAGCATTGCTACTGATGCTGAGCGTCGGGATCTACGCAGACAGTATGGAGGGACCAACAGGTAAATAGAAACAGACGGAAAGAGAAAAATATGTCGCAGTTTGGATTTACGCACCTGTTAAAAAAAAAAAAAAAAATCTCTCACAAGCCAAAGTTGATGTTTTAAAGTTGTTGTTTTTTTTGGGGGGGCTTTATAGTGGCATTATACCTGCAGTCTGAACGTGTGCTGCTCTTTATGTGCTTTCCCCAACTTAAAAAAGAAAGTTGCCTCTTGAGTCTGGCTGCATGCAGCGGTGCCAACTTTCTCCTTTTTCGTGCATGCAGCGAAACGGTTCCAGGGGAGGCAGGAGATTTGCGGGAATTGCCTCCACACTCCCGGAGTGTAATCACGGCATCATTTCATTACACGACTCGATGCTACTTGGTGAGATTTTTTTTTTTTTTCTCAGGACGTTTCCTCTCCCTGATCAGATGTGCAGAGTTACTAACAAACAGGCTTGGAAATGAGAGTGGACTGAAAGTGAAGGCTCTCTCTCCTCTGTTCTCCCTCTGTGGCTCTCTATCTCCGTCAAGTGCATTCGGCATCATGACGTTCACTGTCATGTTTTCACTGTTCAGGCTTCAGTAGATGACACCAGCCTCCTGCTGCTGCACCGTGTCGTCCTCCAGAACATGTACATCACATCTCAGTGATTAACTCAGCCCTGGTTGGATTTTTGATTGTATTTTTTATTGCTGATGTAAATGAAACGGAGTGCGAACCTGCCCGCGTGTTTAA
This sequence comes from Seriola aureovittata, assembly GCF_021018895.1. Taxonomy (NCBI): domain Eukaryota; kingdom Metazoa; phylum Chordata; class Actinopteri; order Carangiformes; family Carangidae; genus Seriola; species Seriola aureovittata. The sequence continues at coordinate 23,638,697 of NC_079379.1, read as the reverse complement.
TGATATTGATGGAACATTTTGCATAGTCGTGTTTGTGAAGCAGGATTGACTGCTTCAGTTTGCAGCAGGGAAAACTTTGGTGTTGAGCGAAATGAAGAGCAAGTGCTGCTGCTGCTGCTGCTGCTACAAAGCAATACAGTGCAGATGAATTAGTAATGTAAGCGTTGTGCCCCAAATAACAGCACTGGCAGCTGATCCAAATATTCTCTGTGTGTAGCCCATCAGTCAAAGTTTGACAGACAGTTTAAAAGTGTTTCTCAAAAGGGGGGGGGGGGGGGGGGGGGGGGGGCTGTGACTTCAAGCTGTAACACCTGAAATCCACAGAGTCGATCTGAGATAGGAGTTCAAATCCTCTCCGCATCACCTGCAGCAGGTTTTACATTTGAATGGCTGAAGCAGGTTTTTTTTTTGAAGATTTCCAAAGGCCACGGAAACTCGTCTTTTGAGGGATGTTGTGGAATATTGGTTCAGTAGAAAAAAAGAAAAAATGCCTGTGGTCACACCCTGTCAAGTTTGTCTCAAGGAAAAGTGCCAGTTGGTTTATTCCAGGAATGCTTTGCATCTCGTGTGAGCTCCGATATAAATACCCCGGGGTGTCAGTTACACAGCCACCACAAGCAGTTGTTGAACAGTCGTGCACCGAGCCACTCCCTGCTCTCCAGGATCAGATCGGTCCTGTAGGCAAGGCTCGGTGCAACAAGCCACCTGTCTCAGGAGCTGACACAGATCAACACAGAGGCCCGTCTCATCATCAGCTGCCATTAATCCACTTTATTTATTGGAAATCATTGCTGTCGTCAAGAATGGACACTGGTTGAAAATTATTTCCATGTGTTGGACCTCAATGTTATTGTAGCACTGACTGAAATGTGTTGCAGTATCAATAAAGTTGGCACCAACTGGTTTAATCAGATTGGTGATAACTTATTCCTGATCATTGCTAGTTTTAGACCTTTTGATCTCCACAATGTTCTGCTTTTGTTTAGACATTTCTATATTAATCAGTGTAACGTATCGTGTTGTCACTAGTAGTAGGGCTGCAACTAATTAGTCATTTCATTAGCTTTGAATTTATTGATTAATCAATTAGTCATCTGGTGTGTAACATGCCAAATGTATCATGTATGTACATTTATATCAGAAAACAATGAAAAATGCCCATCAACATTTCTAAAAAACCTTAAAATGCCTTGTTTTGTCCAACCAACAGGGGGTATTGTTTGTCTTTTTATATTGGCACAAATTTGGGACAGATACCAAACTTTTAACCCTCCTTTTAGGAATCTAAACTTCTTTTAATTCACATTTATTTTAAATCTCAAAGACATTTCATTTCATTATAAATAAAGAACCTCATCTAAATAAACCGAGGTCTATAAGGTTAAAGAAAAAGAAAGAAAGTGTTTTGATTTGGAAAGTTATGTGATGAAAATGTGTGATAACAGAATAGATGAACAAGGCTAAAGTGCAGCACACACTGTCTGTGTTGCAGAGGGTTGCATCATTTGACACATGTCAGTTGATGCCCACAGCCGATGCTGAACACATCACATCGTAAAGACAGAGGAAGCAGTCGAGGTACAGTAGCTGAGCTTCGTCGAGCAAATCTGATAAAATGCTGCTTTTTACCAAACAAACATCCTGCCCGACTCAAACTGGAGACGTTAGCACCCCCACCCCCACCCCCCTCCAGGCCCCCCCCCCCCCAGTGCACTCCTCCCCCCAAAATGCTGCTTTTGAAAGGGTTGACACATGTGGGTGCTTGGAAATAGAACCACGGTGCACCCTGAGGGAGCAGTCAACCCGTGCTGATGCATGTCGGGACGCTGCTGATCTGCAGGTTTACATTCAAAACAATAGGTGTGTTTGTTTTTGACGTGCATCAAATGTCAGCGCTGGGTGCCGCACTGAAGAATCATACCGGGCTTTCAACAACTTGTTGCTACTCCGGTGCTTCAGACACATTTCTGGTTTGTACTTTAAAGGTTCTGAGGTTGTGTACACAGCTCTAGCTCTAGGTGAAAATCATCAAAGATTGTGCCTTGCTGTTTGTTGACGTCATGTGGCAGGATCTGAGGGTGTTGAAGTTTAAACATTTGCCTCTTTGCTGCCTTTTGGGGCTGCCTGCGAGTTGTGTCATGCAGCTTTAAATTCGAACGTCGGGGTGGGGGGTGGGGGGGCAGAGAGGATGCAGTGCCACCCTCACTTTGCATTTCTTCTGTATTCGAGCAAACGCTCCAGTATCAAAGGGAAGTGCCTGTGTGCGGCTGCATCTGGAGGTCTCTTACCTCAGCGTCGTACTTTCACCCACAGAGTGTGTGATTGCTGAGGTGAAACCGGGCATGTTGTTTAAGTGCACCCGGCTCCGAGGAGTCAGTGCAAGAAGGTAATTTAATCCTGAAATGAAACCACGTGAGCAAACCCCCCCCCCCCCCAACACACGACACACGGCTCCAGACCCCTCGGAAGGAGGTTAGCTTTAAAAGAGCACTCTGAAATGGGCGCTGACGCGGGAAGGTGAGCTTTCATGGGCTGCTGGGAGGATGTACAGAGGGTCCTCGGTGTGTGTAGTGGTGTGGATTCGGCTCACTGTTAATCCTAGGAAAAATAGCCCGACACACACAGCTCTCCTGGGGCAAACGTGGAGGCTGTAAATGGAGAAAATGGGAGCATATGCTCACACAAAAAGCAATGATGAAATGTGGTTGTTCTGCAGGAAATAACACAAGATTCTTTAATAGAACAATGGCGAATTGCATAATGGCTACATGCTGTTCAAGAAAATGACTACACTCTGTAATTATGGTTCATGATAATGAGATGGCAAAGGAACAAGGTTGTTTCGACGCCCGTTTTATAAAAGAAGAAAAATCACAGAAATCTATCAATATAACACAGTTCACGTCGTTTACCAGACAGTTACAAGCCTTCAGAGCCGTGGGACTGAATTTCAGAGGCGACGGACTAAACAATCCAGCTTTAATTATCTGTTTGGCTGAAGAAAAATGGATGCAATTAAGCTTGAAATGGATAAAAATGACCAATTTGAAATGATAAAGCACAGCCCACATTTCACTCCTCACCTTTCTGATGCTGATTGCATTTTACAAACAAGTCTGCACGGGCCCGTTTGTCTTCTCTTTAAATGGACTATTAAATGCTCAAGCGTCAAAAAGGGTGGACAGAAGCAGCCCGACGGACTCAGACAGTGGCGGCAAACCGGGGTCGAGTCGATAAGGCCTTTCCTCCCTCTGTGTTCCACCACATTGATGACTTTTGAAGTCATTTTAATTGCGTCTGCTTTTATTTGCCAGTCGTTCCGCTCGTCTCTGAGAGTTTTACTCCGGCAGGTCCGGCCGAAGCCAAACTCGTAAAAGGTGTTTTTTCTGCAGAATTGAAGTTTTTACTTCTAATCATCAAACTGGAAGACTTTCGGAGGCCTCTGGAAGTTCTCGGGCCGGTGAATAGCTGAGAGACTTGGCGAACTTCAGCGCCTTTATATACGGCGGCGGCATGATTACTTCTATTTATCTAAAAAATGATTTTCCCCCTTATCATTGAGGGAGGAGTCACGGCTGCTGCTGTTGTGCTACTGAAGTCAATTTTCTCCTTGGGAGTGGAGCTGGTGAAACGCGATGTCGCCTCCAACAGACTTTATTGTATCTGTCTAGGCAGAGCTCCAGCTCCTTCTGCTCCATCTGTCTTTACATCTAGTCTGTTTAAGTAGTCATCAGTTGTCAACAGTGCTGGGCAGTAACGCATTATGTGTCACAGTGATGTGAATGCTTTTTTCCCCTCAACTGCTGGAAGGGATTATAATTCGAGATGTAGTAATTTCTTTCCAGTTAATAATCCTGATGATGCAGCATTACTTTGACATTTTAAGGGTCTTCTCGCTCGCTGCTGTAGCAGCGGAGGGTTACATCAGTTATGTCTGTGTGTGTGTTCAGTGGAGCTGTGCTAGCTCGGCACAGGGGCCCCTTTAGTTAAAACTGTAATTACCAGCAACAAACAAGTTGGAATAAAACGTTCATGCCAGCCTCAACCTGTAAATCCAAGTTATCTTAAATATCTTGAATTTCTAACAGTGGTGATGTCTCCCTCCGCTGTCAATATTCACATTAATATATTTATAGAAGATAATTCAGGCTAATTAAAGGAGTTAGCATGTTAACCAGCTAGCCCGGCCCGTCTCATCACTTTCCGATAGCGACTCACTGTAGCCTCCGATCAGAGAACTTATTATAACCTCTTGTCTTTTAAACACAACAATGGCGTGTTCAACTTACAATTTAGCTTTTCTAATGGAAGTAAGCCATGTAAGTTTTTGCTGTTGCTACATCGCCAACGTTAGCAGTCTTGAAGAAACATTGCGAGTTCAGCATTAAACTTCATTCCTTTACTCACCATGAGCTTTCTCTATTAGAAGTTAGCATGCTAAAAAGCTATGGTCCATCCCCTCTCTTCACTTTCACTGTCGCACTGCTCATATTATAACCTCTTGTCTCGTAAACACAATGATGGCTGATGCACTTGGCAATCCATCACCACCTTGCTCTTGGCAAGAAAACCACGTTCGGTGGCAGAGAAAACTTGCCATTAGCGCCTTATAATGTGATGCTCTTATTAAATGATGTGACTACAAAGCTACCGCTGGGGCTAACTCTCTGAACACTTCCAAGTTGGAACAATAATTTCCTTGCTTGAATGCGATTAATAAACATTTGTCACATTTTATTTTCCTAATTACTAATTACTCAGGTAATTGTTCAGCAGGCTCCGTGTCTGGGTCTGTGTTGGTCACTTAGACCGTCCTCGACCATTATCGCCTCCTGCAATATGTTTATGACATTAATCCACCAGTGCTGCTGCTGCTGCTGCTGCTGCACACACGTGCCTGTCACCGCCATGCGTTGATAATGGAGCTGACAGCGCTGCCAGAGCGCCTTGGCCTGGACCCACGAGGCGTCTTTGCGGAGGGAACTGGGACCGTTATCGCCTCTCCAGGTGTTGGAAATGTGTTGTTTTTTTTCCCCCCATCGACAACAAATCGTTATTGAACAGATGGAGGAGTGCCAGCACGGCGCTGCCTGTCAAGCTGATCACTAAACAAGGTTTAGACAATAAAATTAATTTGCTGAGCTTTTAAACGTCCTCGCGTGTTGCGGAGTACCTGTCTCGGTATTCACTTCAGAACTGCTGGGGTTTGTGACTTTCTCCCTCTGACTCATTTCACTGCTTATACAGCTCAGTTTTATTTCAACAAGCTATATAATGATCTGCTGGATGAAAGAATTCATGAGATCAGTGAAATAGCTGAGGCGGATAAATCCACGTGCCGCGAACGCTTCGGCTGATTGAGAATCGGCTGCTGGTGGAATTTGGATGCTGGGATTGTGCTGTCTGTTGCAGGTATGCAGGTGTGCGGTGTCTGCTGCTCATTGTATGATTATAAAGTCTCAGAGACCTGCAAACTCAAAACATCACCTCTTCTTCTCTGCACTCCTCCCGCCTCTCTCTCTCTCTCTCTCTCCTTCAGCTTAAGAGCTCACCGTCTGCCGGAGATCATGTCTGAAATTGTCCGCAGAGCATTGAGAGTGTGAGGATGATGCTCGACTTGACTACATTTCACGTCACCAAAGTGTCTCTTAATTGTTCAAACAGCCTCAAGAAAGGAAATATCATCAGGCCAGGCAGGAGCACGTCTCTTGTCAAGTCTGAAGGAATGAACCTTGAAACACTTTAACAGTGTTGGGTAACAGCTGGTGCAGATGTGCCTCGCATTCCTCTGGGCCTTTTTGTTGTATATCCTCATACGAATCAGGATGTATACAAAACCTGCATGATTTTATTTAAGTCAGTTAAGAACACTTAACACTTAACCACCACAGTGGACGGCACAGAGAAGGAAGAGGTGCTACTCGAAGCTGCGAACAAACTGCAGGGAAGATAAAAATAAGAAGTGTGAGTCTGAGATCTCAACCTCAAAACAGTAGAAAGTACAAACATGAAGAAACACGATATAAGTATAACATCAAATTTAAGACAAAGTTTAATAAATAAACCACCCGAAAAAATAAAGAATAATAGAATAAAGGCATGTTCTCGTGATATATGCCTCATGAGAAGTGTACACTTTTTGTTTTTTCTTGTTTTTCATTAGTTTCAGGGATTTCAAATATCATTGTAACTCATTTAGATATACTGCAGAGAGATGGGATACGTTCCAAATTCCAGCTTAGATGTTGATATTAACATAAAACTGTATTAGTTTCTCTCTTTTTTTTTTAATGGGAAGAATAATAATAAGTGTAGGTCTCTGCTGTTTACAGAAATCAACCCAGAGGAACTATTTCCTGTTATGATCAGCGGTTTCAATATCAGGAATATCTGTGCTTTAAACTAGTTATTACTTAATTATGCTGCTGATTGTTTTCTTCATTAGTCGTTTGGTCTGAACTGTCGGAGAATAGAAATGACACTTGTCACCTAAGACAAAAGAAAAGCTGAATTTTTGCCTTTTTTATTTGAAAAATGACTTTGACCATTTGACTGATGCACATTGACGCATCTTGTTCCATTTACCATCAGAACAAAACGATGCATTTTGCATTGATTTCATTTCCAAAAACAATATTCTATCACATGTGGTATGTACCTGCTGCAGTGGTTGTCAAAGTGGGATCCGGGGACCCCCAGGGGTCCTTGAAGAGGTTTGTGGGGGTCCCCAGCAAAAAAGGGGGAATAATTTATTTTTCACTGTGTAACACGATGACATAATGAGACTGTTTTGGTCTCGCGTTCTGTAATAAAACATCTAAAAGCTCATTCAGGGGTCGTTGGAGAGCCACTGACTTCCTGTTCGCCGTTAGTCTGCTGTCTGCAGTGTAGGATCACAGATCAGGTCTTTGAAGTTCACGTCCTCTCTCCTCGGGGGGGTATTTGGAAATGAAGGAACCAATTTAGAAGTAGAGCTGGGTATTTAACTTTGAGTACCATTTTAGTGCTGACCAAATATTGTGCCTGTCAGTGAGAATCAAGAACCGTCAGCTACTGAAAGTTGTCTTTGAATACCTGATTAGATATGTGCTTTTTCTTCTGTCAATTTGTTTTTACTTAGGAAAAGTTCTCGCACAGCTGCTCGTGTTTAGACATTTAAAGAAAGTTGGCACTAAAATTCAATGGTACTTATCCCTAATTAGAAGGAGCAGACAAAGCAGATTGAGGGGAAAAGAAATGGTTGTGTTGAAAGCATTCAACATCACAGACTGATGATAGATAACAGCGTGTGAAGGAGGCCTTTTCCCTTTCAAGGGTGGTTTACCCTGCGGTATTGAAACCATTGCTCTCAGCACTCAGACTTGAGCGGCTCGTCGGGAACGGCAGGTGGGACTGATGATGCGGAGTCGGTCGGTTCAGCTGCGACTGTGCGCTTGCGTTAAGGGTGAGTTGGACACAGAGACGAGATTCGCGGGAGCGTGACTGTTTCTGCGGTGATGGCCGCCTGTCCGTTTAGTCCAGCGCCGCTCTCCGTCAGACTCGGCCGCTGCCGCCGTTACGTCCCAGATTTGTCACCGCCGCTGACAGACAGCCATGAATAATCTTTATGAATATTCCTCTATCGCTCCTGCTGCCGGGACGACGACGTGTTTACGCTGCGCGGCTGAACCAATTGTCCAACCTATTCCCGGGGCCGTGAAAACCTGTGGTCGGACCTGTCACAGCCGATGACAGGTCGAGGCGAGTCGTGACGCAGGCGGCGGAGAGAGGAAACCGTTGCTTGGTTATCGCTGCAGCGTGAGACAACCGAACAGCAGATTCAGCAGGCGGGGTCAGAGTTCAGCCGCGGGATGATTTTTTGTGGCGGTGCTGTCAGCAAGTGTCACTTTAGATTGAGATGACATCTGGGGCCAAACTGCAGGAATAGCTTTCCTCTCGCTTCTTTTCCTCTCTGCAGCTTCTGGGGGGAAAATAACCGCATGATATCAAAAGCTATTTCTTTTCACATGCGCTCCTTCCTCCTCCGACTCTTTATCTCCCAGAGTTTTCCCTCTCAGGCTTCACATGTTTAGTCCCCCGTGTCATTAATGTGGAAGACCACAGTGCTGATAAACTCAAGTTAGATTAACTGCCAAACTACAAACTCACTCCTTCTTTATATCCTTCACTTCATTTTCACAAGATACAAAAAAAGAAAAAAGAAAGGGAAAGAAAATCACTGATATGGAGCGAGACCCGGGGTGTGAAGGTCCCAGGGTAGCTGTAGATATTACGCTTTAAAAAGTCGACGTTTAAAGTTATCAAACCTGTGGGCCTCCAAGGTTCCCTGTGGCACACGAGAGATATTAAAAGTTGAAGGGAAACTTGAAAGAAAAAAAAAAAAAAATAAAGTCAAATTATTAAATAAATAACATGACATGTCCCTCAATGGCATGAACAAGGTTACTGCAGCAGTGGCTGTTCACCCCTGTCAAGGTTAGCCGTGACCCTCCTGTGCGCAGCAGGGGAGGTTATGCAGCATGAGCAGCAACACCTGTGTGTCTGCTCTCGCTGCGGGACATCTTCATCACCACCTTCTTCACTTCCTCCTTCAGGAAGTGAGTTTGAATCGGTGCCAGTTTTTTTTTTTTGTGGCTCAGTGGTGTATTTTTTGTCCCAGAGAATCTCACTTTGTAATGATCTATAGGAAGTGCAGGCCGGGGGAAGGTGATGAGTGTTACTCTCCCCACCTCCATCTGTAGCTGCTCCAGATTAGGGTTGTGCTGATGGACGGCGATCGTCAGAGCGATCGGCGGTAATTATTCCTTCGCCAGTGTCAAGACGATATTTGTTTTTGTTTGATTTTTATTTGTAGTATTGAATTAATATTAAATTCATGCCATACTTTCACATCGACTTCCCCCGCATGTAACACCAACACACCCTCAGACTAGCTGACCGTCGAGGAAGCGCTGTTTGTCGTGTGTAGGTGACGAGCTGTGATTAAACAGACCGGAGGAGATCGATAACGCAGAACCCGTCACTTAGTTCCCTTTCTTAGATCTGCTGCTCTTCAGAGACGATCACCACCACGCTCCTCCGGCAAGAAACTTATAAAATGTTTATTTTACCATCCTTCTGTCATCACTCGGGCGTCCAAGTGAGAACGAGAGAGAGAGAGAGAGAGAGAGGGAGAGAGTGGCGAGCAAAACTAATGTAATGGGTAACGTAACCCAACAGTAGGACGATCTGACAGTGGATGAGATCGTGCAGCACATAACCCTCCACCTCGACCTTCCCCCCTGCAGCAGCTGATGGCTGGACGTGTTGGTCTCATCAGGGGCAAGAGGCGATATTCACCCAAGTGTTGATAGGGACGCTCCGATCCGACCTTTCCCCTCCTGATACCGATTCAGACAGGAACACTGATCCGTCGTCGGCGCTCTCTTGAACCCACAGTTAAGATCTGTATTCCTGTTTGATGTTAGTTTTTATGTTAGGGAACATCACACCAGAGTTTTGTGTCGCACTGAAAAGTCGCCAGAGAAAACACTGAAGTTTTAAGGACCTTACAAAGAAACTGTGGACTGGTCGTGTCCTGGCCGACACCTGATCTGCTAAGATCAGTATCAGGGCCACTGATCCGGTCCAGCAGAATGGATCAGTGCTGAGCAGCAGTTTTATATAGAGTAAAAAAAGAAAAGAAAAGGAGAGCTTGAGAGAGAAGTTTAAATCCTGCGTTCTTTCCTCACCTCCACCCACCTACGAGAAAAGTGTGTGCACTTGTCAGATTGTTGGTTTTGGAAAGTTACAGAAATTGTCAGCCTCCAATTCTGATGTCTGAAAAGTGTGTGTGTGTGTGTGTGTGTGTGTGTGTGTGTAGGGGGGGGTCAGACGCTGCACAGCCATCTAACAAGCACTTTGGTTGAATCATTCTGACAGCTTTACACCAAGCAGCTCCCCCTGTCATTGGGAGGAACTGTGTCAATTTGCAGCAGGACGTGTGAAGGAAGTGGACTTTTTGTTTTTTGTTTTTTTCTTCTTCCTGGATAAATAGGTTTCAAAGTGAAATTAATAAACACTCCTAGTGTTGGTGTTTCCTGCTGGGAATCGAACCATTAACCCTGGCAGCGTCAATGCCTTGCATCTCCATCTTGGCCCGTCTTCGCCTCCCAGCCCATCTGTCCTTCTTCTGCCTCTTTTAGAAATGAGTTGGCATGCACATTTTTTTGCTAGTTCAGTCTCTGCTTTCTCCCCCACCTTCCCTCTGACTCCTATGTTAAGGGGGTGGGGTGGGGGGGGGGGGCACCTTGGCAATGATTCAGACAATGGCAGCATTTTGGCAGTTATCAGAGGCAGTAGCACCTGGGCCAGCATATGTTGTGTTTGCCTTCTGAACGCCGTCTGCATTGGTAGCGAGTGTACGGGGGGTTGTGGCCCCGTGGCCCCTGAACTCAGACAGATAAACGTAAAGGGATTTACATTTCTCGAGCAACAAGCCGACAGATCGCGCCCTGCATGGGAATGAGCGAGGCCGCCGCATCTTTGCGTCGGCATAGGAACACGTCGGCCCGGCCGCCGCGGATGATTGGAATCACATGAAGTCCTCATTCTGTTTTCTGAGACGTGTTCCTGCCGGTTGTGTGATGTTGGGCTTTTTATAAGCTGGCTGTTGCAGGAGGTCTTAAATCATTGATTCAGTAAGCAAGACTTGCAAGTGTAGGTGCAGCATCACAGGTGGAGGTGGAGGGAAAAAAAAGAGGCAGAGAGTAAAGTGAAGGAAGTGGGAGAAGAGAGGAGTGCGTGGAGTACAAGAGGGGGGTACGGGGATTATTGATTAAATCGGTGGGAGCTGTAGGAAAACAGCATGGAAATCAGCTGGTGGGCGGCTTTCTGTCTGCACTGCAACTGTGCGCATCACCTTTCATCTTCCCTCCGCCGTCTGATCTAGCAGGCCGGCCCGAGGTGAAAGCGACTCGGGGGAGGCGTCTCCAGATCGGCCTGCCGAAACATGTGTGTCCCTGTGCCCTCCTGGCCTACACCCCTAATCTCAGCATCAATGGAGTCTGAGCAGATGGCGCCGTGGCCCGGGTCACCAAGCCCATACACAGTAATAATAGGGCACGAGAGGATGATGAGGCTGGCCCAGACGCCGGAGGGATGACGCAGAGATGACCCGAGTAGACATTAAAAAACAGATCTACTTTGTTTGCCCTTGCATATGGCGGCAGTTGACATATGTTGTTTGTGAGTTGGTTTGAACACAGACTCCTGTATACTGACCTAGAAAAGTGATGAGAGCAGCAGAAAGCCTGCCATCAAACAGATTATTCATTTATTTATTATTGAGTCTTTGTTTCCTCGTAGACGCTCCTCGCTGCTGTTAATGGATCATGACGCTGAAGAAAATCCTCCGCCAGCGGAGGAGCTCTGGCTCTGGACTCACGCAGTTAAACATAAAAATCAGCAACAGTTCAGTAATAAGTAAAATCAATTTCAAGTTCAAGGCTGAAAGCATTAGTTATGTAATGGAGGCAAGTCCCAAATTTTTTCATTTTGAAATTTGTTTGTTAATATCAATAGAATAAATATAGATAAAAAAGATAAAGTCTTCCCCGCTGAGTCCAACCCTCATTTCATTACTTACTGTAGATTGTACCTCGGCATTTGACAAATATAACTACTGTTTAGTTCCAATCACTTATACCTGAAACAAAATGTACAATAAAACAATACACAATACAATAAAAACAATACAATATAAAAATCACGTATTATTTAAAAAGAAAACGACGATAATAATTCTACAATAATATCTTTTATAACGATATTCAGGCTTGACTGTATCAAGATATAAAATTCAAGAAGACAAGATTTCATTAGTCAATGAAGGACTCAATAAACATCAGTCACCCTGACATATTGAACTGAAGTTAACTCACATTAGCTAATATTAGACTGCAGCAGTGACACCGCTATCTGCACTCAATTAAGTAATGGTGGGTTTTACTGCTTCTGAAGACACACATAAATATACCTATATAAATACCTATAAATATATAGGTTTGCTACAAGTGCCATGTACCATGAGTTAATATAACTTCTAAATTATTCTCATGGAGTTTGAGTTCTGAGTCATCCACAGATTTCTGTCCTGGAGGCAGTTCCTCCGGTCTGTTATGTTATGGTATTTATTGGGCCATAAGAGGGTAGGTAAAGCTGAGTGTTGTAAGTGTAAGAGAAATATTGTACTTATGGATAATGTGGCCTGAAGGGAACATAAAAATGTAGAAGAGACTGGGACCAAGTATCAAGCCTTTGGAAGGGGGGGGAGAAGGAGGAGGAGGGTGGGGGGGCAGGAAAATACTTAAAGTTAGAGTCAGTACAGTTTCCTGAGGCAGCTGCCAGAAGGTCAGTCTTTGCTTTTACTGATGCTAATTTGCGACTTGAAGTACAGATTCTTTGCTGCTTCTATTCATATCATCACAAGTAGGTATCTTTAATTCGTCCGTCGCCTAGCTGCTGCTAAAGAGCAGCGGATGGGGTGGGGTGGGGTGGGGGTGGTGGGGGGGGTTACAGCCGCCCTGATGTGGTTAGCAGAGGAGAGGAATGCATATGTAGAACAATGTATGACATGTTTGTCATTGTCAATCCTGAGGGACGGTTTGCACATGAATTGCTTCTCTGCCTGAGTCTGTGCAGCCACGCCCCCGCGCTTCTGAGTCCCTGACATCTCTAATTATATGCACACAAAAAGTAGGCTATGTATTGTTTTCATATCTCCACTTCATGCCCCCCCCACCCCCTCCTTTGCTCCCATCCCCGTACGACTCGCCAACACTGTCACCCACTTTCTGCCAGGCTGGAAGACCTGTTGTTAATTAAACCTGCCAATCATAGAGAGAGAACGGGGGGGGGGGGTTTGCACTTTCCTGAAAGTGTTTTACTGCAGTTCGTACTTTATGTTAATAGAGTCGGTCACATCTTCATTTTAGAGGCTGTAGCCAAGGACAGTAGCAGTTGACTTGAACAGTTTGTGTGTGTGTGTGTGTGTGTGTGTGTGTGTGTGTGTGTGTGTGTGTGTGCGTGTGCGTGTGCGTGTGCGTGTGTGCGTGCCTTGTCCTCACTCTGTGTACGCATGAATGCATTTAGGGAGGGTGGAGCAATTAATACGGGGCGCAGATTAGGAATGCTGTCAAAAGTGACAGCTCTTTTTTTTTTTTTTTACTTTCTTTTCTTTTTTCCTTAGTCCGTCTTCAAAGAAAAGGGAAGCGCGGTTGAGTTAACGAGAGCTGTTGCACAGTCTGACACAGATATGAGTCTCCTTTTGCCTCCGTGTCCTTGCCGCATGGACAACGTCTTTGACCCCGTGTGTTGTCCATGTTTAATTAAGAATCTGCTGCAGTGGGATTACGGTACACGGCGGGGTCAATCTGTAGAGGCAAAGAAGTGAGAGCAGAAGTAGAATCACTGATTGAAGGTGTAGTGCGGCTTGGCACAGTTACCGGAAACGTCGGCCACCAATTTTAAACGAAGGCCGACAGGTTTGTGTTATCCTTTGGCTTTTTTCTTTTTTTTTTGCAGGGGATGGTTTACAAGTAAATCCTCACTTAAGCACTGTCCTGCCTAATTAACTTGATTTGTTTGTGCTTAATTAGGCCTGGATCGCTCACCTCTACTGCAGCACAGATGTAAGAATGCCCTGCGGCGAAACTTAGCTCGCAGCCATGTGAGAACAGACACACATGCTTAGGTACGGGTAGCTGTAGCACTTGTAATGTTGTACAGGTGCTACAGCTAATAATAACTCTACTAATACTGTTAGTGCTAATGCTAATGCTCAAGTATTACTTCTAATTGTGCTCATGCTACAAAGTACTAATGTAATGGCTAACACGGCTACTATTCTAATTAAATTAAACTAACATTATTACAACTACCACTAACACTACCACTAATCCCTGTCCTGCTTTGTACTAATGCTGCTGCATCTGATGCTAATGCTGCTAGGTAGTTTACTAATGCTGCTGCTTCTGATGCTAATGCTGCTAGGTAGTTTACTAATGCTGCTGCATCTGATGCTAATGCTGCTAGGTAGTTTACTAATGCTGCTGCTTCTGATGCTAATGCTGCTAGGTAGTTTACTAATGCTGCTGCATCTGATGCTAATGCTGCTAGGTAGTTTACTAATGCTGCTCCTGCTGCTGATGCTTGTTGCTAATCCTACTATAACTACCACAGTACTAATGGTTAATGCCACTGCTTCTGTTACTAGTGCTGCTGCTGCACCTAATACTACCAATGCTTAGTCTATGCTACTTCTACTATACTATACGAATACTACTGCTACCACTACTGTTAGTACTAAAGCAAATAATACTACTGCTAACAGAGTTGCACAGTTTACTGCTACTGAAGACCAACACACACTGGCTGTGTTCATGCCATCTGACATCTGTAGTGCACATTCACATTCACATTCATGTTTTGATCATCAATTAAAATTGACTACCTGATGGCTCAGCGTAGCGGCCCCCTACCTTTTTTATCGGGGAGGGGGGGTTAAGCTAATAGCAAATTGTTTTGGCCTTGTAGTTACTCAATTATTTAAAGGCTGGAACAATTCACACCGGGAGACAGCAGACAAATAAGATGGAAATACCTCTTTTCCCTTTGCTGCTTGTTGAACAGGTGGTTTGATAAAGTTCTTATTGGCCTTCTGGCGACTAATTGCGGCGGCCCTGAATAGCTTATTATCAGGCTACTGTTGTATTTTACCGATTTAAAGAAAGAAAGAAAGCAAAGCGGCCCAGTAGAGAGCCCCGGGGGTTGGGGACCACTGGGCTAGCGCATGACCAACAAGTCCTCCAACCTGGAGGACATTCACACAAAGAAATAACGTTTGACAGTTGGTGGGAAACGAGCATTGAGCCAAACAATATCTCCACCCGTCCTTCCTCCTCACCTTTTGTCGTTACATAACGGCGTCACCTCCTTCCTCCTTTGCTCTTATTATAATTACTACAGCCACTAAAAAGGCTTTGTCACTTCAAAGTAAACAAGATGTTTTGGGATGAGACCGACACCGTCTGATTCTGCTAGATGTTGCTCAACAATAAAGCTTCACTACAGGTAGTAATAAGCTGCTTGCACAAACGGTTTTTTATTTCTATGGGGAGGACAGTCTCTGCATGTCAGATACCATGTTGTTCTTTACTGATTCCACAAGTGCTGCTACCACAGCTGATGCTAATAATGCTACTGCTATATATTATTTCTGCTGCTACTGTGTCTGCCACTTTGATCTCTACTACTGCAACTTCTTCTGACTTCTTCTTACGGATCAACATTTCAAATAAAACACAGCAGAAGTGTAAAATATTGGACCTTTGTAAAATGAAGGGCTTGCTGTGTGAATTCCCACCGCCGCTCCCTCAGCTTTGAACCTGAGGTATGAAGCCCAGGCTCCGAGGAGAGACCTGAGTCAGGACTGACCTATAACTTTTTGCTGGTGCAACACGAGGCCCCGGGGGCTTGTGGGGGATTTTGACGGCAGGGTTTGCCAGAGGGCAGCTGGGGCTGTTTGCTTTGTCCAAACTCCACTGACTAGGCGTCTGCTGACGGGGGGAAGGCAGAGCAGTAAAGTGTGTGTGGGGGTGTGTGTGTGTGTGTGTAGGTGTGGGTGTGGGAGATTTGACCTAGCCGGGGGCATGAATAAAAATGTCCAGTAATTGCCTGACTCTGTCACTGAGATCATTACCACAGGTGTTTGAGCCCTTGAGGATGCAGGTGGGGATGTAAGCCTGTGGAGCTTTGACAGAAAAACAACTATTCCCTCGTATTTTTTAAAGACTTGGCGTGAGGTTGTAATGATTAGGTAGGCAGGGGCCCTTTCACTGTCACTAAATTTGACAGTCGGTCTTAATGATGTTGACATTTCAAATATGCTTGCAACAAAATGTTGTTCGGAGCAATCGCCCTCTCCTTTCATGTTATGAAAAACAAAATCACTGGCATGTGAAATTCGTGTGGTGGAGGAGGAGGAGGAGGGGAAGTGGTTGTTGCAGGAACTGGGAGGAGGGCACAAGTTTTTTTTCTAGTTGATTAGGCAGCTGAAATCATCCTTTGTGAAGGCAGCGCAGGCAAGGGAGGGAGAGAAGCTAAACCTCCCAGAGGAAGGCCTTTTGGGTTCATTGCTGCTGGATTGATGCGGGCGGGGTTTTGTTCTGGGCTTGGTTTCAGAGGCGTGGGCCCATTCAGAGGCGAGACTGGAGGCTCCTGGATTTATTCCGGCCCAGTGGGTAGCTGCAGCGGTGCCGGCGGGCCACGCTGGAGGATTTAAACTCCTATCGCAACGGCAAAGCAGCATGCTACTTGCAGAGAAAGCGAGAGCAGGGAAGCAAAACCGTATACTCTCATTATCAGAGTCTACAGGAGACTGAGACGGGGGGATGGACAGGGAGAGATTGCTGCAGAAAAAAAGGAAGCAGAATGAGCTGAAGGAACAAAGAGTCACAGAGCAAGATGGAGGAAGAAATAACAGAAGTAGAAACTTTGTAATGCCTCAGTTAAAAATATCAGTCTTCAGCTGCAGACTGGAGGAAGGCTGAAGAAGAGAAGGCGATTAGGAGAGGAGGAAATGAGGAAGATGAGACGGCTACTTAGTCGCTATGTGAAGGATAGAGAGCCTGTTGTCCACTGTTTGGACACAGCAGAGGCACTGTCTGCAGCTGCATGGTCCCTGTGGCGGAGCTCCGTCTGTGGGACTAGCACACACACATATGCACACAGAGAACCTGCACTGAAGGGAGGCTTCTCATTAATGTGCGCTGCAACACGAGGCTCGTTTTAGAGACCATTACGTTCTGGTCGGAGCCGCTCGTTTGTCAAGATAGTCCAGGAATCATCCTTTGTCTTCTTTAGTGAGCTGATGCAGTCAAGTCACAGATACTTTAAAACTAGGACTACATTATTTATATAGCTGTCTGTCTATCTACATATCCATCTTTATATATATTTATCTATATATATATATAGAGAGAGAGATATAGAGAAAGAGCAATCTATTTATTCTCCTGGCCCTCTGCTGTCTCTGCTTCGAAACACCCAAGGGAGACACTTCATTTTTTGTAAAGCAGGTGCAGGAGACAGGGAGCAGCTCTGTGTGTGTGTGTGTGTGTGTGTGCGTGTGTGTGTGTGTGTGTGTGTGTGTGTGTGTGTGTGTGCGTGCGTGCGTGCGTGCGTGCGTGCGTGCGTGCGTGCGTGTGTGTGTGCTGTAACTGTGTCTGCAGCAAGTTAGAGTTCAGTTAGTTCAGTTAACGATTCCTCTTTCGACTCGGGGATGAGCTCAGCGAGTTTTTTCTGGGGCATCTTCCCTGAAGTGGCGCCCTCCAAGCAGCACGAGTGTGTCTTAAACGTAGCCCTGATGCAGCTGTGGGGGCTGTTTCAGTAATGGTGGTGGTGGTGGTGTGTGTGTGGTGTGTGTGTGTGTGGGGGGGGGGGGGGAACGGCTGAATGGGCCTGTCTGCTGGCCTGCTCCGGGGGGGTTACACATGATGAATGGAAGGAACTCAAGGACTGTGTCTCGGCGTGGAGAGTTTTTCAGGCCTGTGCGGCGTGACCTTGGGGCGAACGTGAAGGACGTTTGCATCCGTGGACCTGGTCTCTCACCTGGTCTCTCACCTGGTCTCTCACCTGCAGGCTCAGTCGCCGCAGAGCAACAACTGTGTGAGGCTGACGTAGTAGTGATATCAGACAGGTAGCGCTGCACATGAGGCGCACTGTCATTATTAAAGCATTTATTTCCAAATCCAGTGTCAAACCTGATGTTGGAATAACTCTACACTTCCTCCTTATTAGATTCAGGTTTTTCTCATTTGCCTGGAAGATAAAAGCAACTAAAACTCAAAGATCTCGTTTCACCTTTTGTTGGCTCAGAAGATAGAAAGACTTTTTAATGGCAGCCTAATGAAGTTTGACAACATGTAACAACAGCATGACACAGCGTAAGATGTGAGATGCTGATTGAATCTGACACTGAAACAACTGAACTTTTCTTTTACACCTTATTTTTTCATGAGCTACTTGCTTTTACTTTTATACACGTGAAACTTGGAAATTCTCCTGAAATAAACAGGATCGTGTAACGAGATCACCCCCCCCCCCCCCCCCCGACCCCGAGAAGAAGAGTCGTGGTGACTCTGTTGGTCTCGTTGGACGACAAATACACAGTCCACTTTATTGGATGTTATAAGAGTTGTGTTTCTTTTCATACTCAAACAGATCCTGTCAAAGTGGCAGACAGCGGGAGCAAGATCACAACAGACAGAGAGGAACACTGATGTTTTTTCATTTCAACCGGTGAAAGTGACAGTCAGGGCGAAATGTTTGTCTGGATCTGGATCCAGAATGGAAGCGGCCACGGGAACCTAACACGAACCTTATCTTGGGGTATCATTGGACAGTGAGGTTTTGTATTGAACCTTTAGTGCTTCGATAGTTCCTAACCAAATGTGTCTGAAGCGCTAATTATCGAAAACGGTCAACTTCTGAAAAAGACGGCATCAAATATTCAGTCAGATGTGTTATCTTGTTTACTTGTCTCTCCTCACTCAAATCATGATTTTATATTTTATTGAGTTTAAGTTCTTGTACTTTTGTTGAAATATATTAGATTTCCCAAAGTAAGGTGTTTTTGGTATTAGTTCTAAGACTTGTGTATAAACCTCCAAGCATTCGACCGTGTGGCTCGTTTGTTGCAACCCTCTGATACGACCTGAAATATTCCCCCTGCGGCAGCAGGCGTGCCGCACCTTGGTTGTCATGGTTGCGTTAATGAACACGAGGAGTGCAGTGACAGTGGCATAGCAGACCTTCGTCGCCGTGGTTACAGTAGTAACGGCCATGGCTTGGTTAGGTTTAGGAGAAGAATCTTGATTTGGTATAAAATAAGTACTACTTCCCTCAGATTTGACGAACCTCGTTGTCATGGTTACAATAGTAACAACAACAACAACAATATGGTTAAGGTTGTCGAACGGTAATGGACGAAAGAGACGACATGAACTGCTGGTTTTGCACGTGAAATCAAACACAGAGTTAATCGCTCTATATGCCACGTCTTTGGACTTGTTCCTTTGCCCCTGTTGTAATTACTGCGGCCACCAGAGGTCGCCAAAAACAACAACACTATGGGTCATAAGCTGCAGAACAGGTGATCTGTGGGCTCGTCTTTTACAGCAGGACAGTCTCTCCATGTCAGATTCCCTCATCCTGAAGAGGAAACAATAGAATATTCTTTGCTTTAATCAGCCTTAGTCCTGCTTGAATTGTGTGTTTTTGGTGTCGGTAAAAACGTGTCCGCTGGGATAAATGTAAACTGTCAACTGTCATCGCCGACAGACACTTCACAAACAAGACTGGTGCATCCGATGTGCGCGGGGGGGGGGCTGTAAACACATCAGTCAGCTTTATGCTGCGTTCATGAACAGATCGGATTTCCCTCAAGTACAGTTAAAGCTGCCGACTGGTTCGTCTGTGACGCTGTGTGTTTCACAAATGCTTCCAACATCCAGCTTTCTGCGTGTCACCTGTCACCTGAACTCAGAATACCTATCGGGTCCACTTCAGTAGTTTCTGCTTCACTTCTCTCGTCCACCGCAGCGAGCACCTGCGCCGTGTTTGTCATCCTCCAGACCTGACTCTGCGGCTCACACTTTGAGGGGGTTTGATTACTTCAGCCAATAACACAAGCAGCATCTGATTGCAGAGGCCCTCCGCCGTGAATAAGAGTGATTATCAAAATTTAGTGAAAACTACATTTATCTTAGAATAACACTGTGTAATCCATGGTTGTAATGTTTCATATTATGCGCTGCTGATTGCCAAGTTTCTAAACTCTTGTTGAAATGGATGATAATTACAGCCCTACTCCGACAGATCATAGACTTCTCTTTACAGAGTGGCGAGTGGAAAATGAGAAAATTGGTGGTGTTTTGTCCTTAACAGCAGCTTTTTTTTACCCCCCCCCCAAAAAAAAAAAACAAACAAAAAAAACCAACAAAACGCACCAGCTATCATTGTCGCTTCATTAACAAGCCAATGATCAGCGCTTCTATTTAAAAGAGGACGGAGGAAAAGGAACTGCTGGCCGATGGTTGGCATATCATCCCTCTTGCAAATAAATTACCCACTTTCTCAATGACTCACATACAATAGACTCTAATTATAATCATTCTCAAGGGTTCGGAGGAATGTGTTATATCGCTAAGTAGGCTGCCCATGCTGAGAGAGATCCCAAGACTCTGCAAAGATGAACGCCGCCTGTTGCTTCTGAGGCAGTGTGTGGGTTTATTCTAGTCAATTCTCCAAACTAAAGACAGGTTTATGAGGGTGGTTATTGCTCCCCCCTCTCCCCTTTTCCCTCTGATGTTCTGGCAAATTCGACTGAATATCTTTAGAGAGGCATCTTCTCGGAGGAATGTGCTCCTCCACAGGGGACTGGGTATATTTGTAGAAGCGATCTGTCTACTTGAAGAATGTGTCTCCCGAGTGTCTTAACTCTCATTTCTTCTCTTACTGGCAAAATGAAAGAAGACACACAGCGCTGTCTCCCCATTATCCTCAGGGCTTAGTCTCTCCTGTCTTCTTAGATGAGAATTAAGATACGTGTGTGTGTGTGTGTGTGTGTGTGTGTGTGTGTGTGTGTGTGTGTGTGTGTGTGTGTGTGTGTGTGTGTGTGTGTGTGTGTGTGTACATGTCTGTATGTGTTTGTCTGTATGTGGTGCGTGTTTCTGCCACTGTGACGACATTCGCACCTCGTGTATCCAAAAAAAAGAAGCAGGAGGTATTTACTAGAAATATGAGCTAAATATGACGTTAAGAGTCGAACTGGGCAAAACAAAAGCACTTTTTGTTTTACTGAACTCCAAAAGAAAAAAACAAGTGAAACAAATCTGCCAGCGTCCTGACGTTATTCCAACATATTTTAGTGCAAATGAACTCCTTTCAAGAATCTTACAAGCTCAACTATCATGTGTCTTGATTCTGTTCTTTGCTGTTTCACAGTACTGACACTCATCTGCATAAAATTCTTGAAACACATCAATTTGTATTTTATACATGTTGAAATAATCGTACTGCAGTGGCAGATTATAACGTTTAGTTTTTGTTGTATAGTGCGCTGCTTTAAGCATACAACTGTGAAGAACTGCAGGTGGTACTTGTTAGAGAGAGGAAGTTGGTCTGTTTCTATTTTATTTGAAAAACTAGACATAAAAACTGTGAAAATATGCAGGATTTGAAGGGTTGAATACAATACAGATACTTGTGACTTGTATCTGTCATACAAGCAATTCCCTGTTACACCACATTATATAGCATTACATAATGGTTTTTACACAGTTAGAGTGAAGATTATACTTGTTGACTTCAGTTTAAATATGTTAAAGATCCCGTGTTTGACACTTTTCCTGTATTTTATTTGAAGTGTTGATCCATTAGAAGATATAGTTGTGGTTTTAAGAACCAGAAACCCTCTCAGTGTAGTTTTACATCTCCTCTCTCAGGCTTCTCTCTGGAGCTCAAGTAACAACAGGTTAGTGAGCCAATTAGAAGAGAGGAGGCTCTGAGCCTCTCTTCTGATTGGCTGACTGTTTTCTGAGTGATCCAATAAAAATATAGCAGATTTCAGGTAAAACACAAATCCTGCAAGGTTTGGATGGTGGGTCCAGGTGGGCGGGGCTTGGTGACTGCTTTGTTGTGACATCACAAAGTTCCAGAAGTCCTGACGGCTGGTTTTAAGGCTCAGTTTCTGAATACAGGCTGTGTGCATTTCTCTGTGGACTGAGGCTTTGATACTTTCACAGTATTAATATAGAAGCTAGAGCTGATCTATAATCACACTACACATGGACACAGACCTTTAGATTATATGGGTTCTTTAATGACAATAATATATATACATGCTTTTTATTTTTTTGTGCCACATAGTAAGAGACTGGAAAAGATTACTGAACCTGGGAAACCCTTGGAAACGCAGTCCATTAAAAACAAACATAGAAAAAAATAAAATTTTCCTGCTCTGTGGATGGATCGTCACATAAACAGGGCCATTACAGGCGTGTTATGCGTGTTAATGCAGTCATGTAAAAGAGGCTTAAATAGTCCGCTGCCGTCACAGTTCAAATGCAGCAGATACTGAATGAGAAAAGGGGAGTCGTTATGCGCATTAGCTATAGGTGCGAGGCAATTAGAAACGCTACACCTTCAATTTACAAAATTATTCAAGTATAAGGAAGCAATTAAAATCGGCTTGTAAACGGTTCTGTTGGCGTACATTTGCCGAGGCATGGTAAATCATGGCTGACACATACACACACAGACGAGCAACCACATTTACACGTCTGATAAGTTTAGAGTCTCCAGTTCATCTAACCTGCCCGGCGACGGGCTGTGGGAGAAACAACTGGAGCACCTGGGGAAAGAGTCGCGTAGATATGAGGGGAGCAATCGAACTCCAATTACACCTCCAGCCTTTGTCACGTGAAGTAACATCTGAGATGGCACAGTGGCGTTTGGATTTCTAACATGTCCGGTTCTATGTATCACAGACGATTTATGTCCAAAAATAACAGGGGCACAAGGTGGACTGGAAATCTGTAACGGCATCATGGTGTAAAACCTGCAAGTGACTGAAAGGGTTAATTAATAGCAATGACTCAACACTTACTCAGCCAGGTGCTGAGATTTCTGGCTTTCCGTCCCACCCCCTGTTGTGGAGCAACCCCCCCCCGCGTTCAACTACTGGCACTTTCAGCTCATTGATGGATGGTGCAATGAGTGAGTTTCAGCTACCAAAGCTAAAACGTCTCGCTCTCAAACCAGAAAAAGACAGTGACAAAGCGGCGTTTGACGACAGTATTTATCACAGCTTTTTTTGCATGGTGACATATTAACTCTTAACATCAGCAGGCGGCTGAAAAATGAGGCCAATAACATTGAAGTGTTAAAAGCTGCAGTTCCTCTAACGACCACTAGAGTCTGGCTCCAACATTGAGTCAATCCTCATAGACTCCCATGTTAAAATGTCCAACTTTACAGCAGAAATAAACATGTTTACATTATTAGCTGGGAGTTAGGGGCGGAGTCAGGCACCGCCAAGATGTGGACGGTGGAGCAGCTCACTCTGAGCTTCAAAAACGGCTCTTCCGAATCCTGTGGGTGAAATCAGAGGCTACGTCCGTCTTTATTTACAGTTTATGGACTTCACATTTTCATTTGATCTCAGCTGCACTGACTTTATTATGTCCACAGTATATACAACTTTTACCAGCATTGCGTACCCATTGCCAACAGAGGCTGATAGAAGTATGGCTTCTTAAAGCAGCTTCAAAGCCTAATGTATACAGTGAGTTTCATAAGTTTTGGAAGTACAACATATTCTTTTTTCACAGGCACAAAGTTGGCAACCCTGCAGTGCCAGTGCCCTGTCTGTATGAATAACACATGAAGCCTTGAGTTGGCTGGCAGCTGTGCCGTTTCCCACGCAAAGCCCTCTGCCGACGGCTCTCCTCAAGGATCAGCTGCTCATTAGAACTGTGTTGTTGCTAATTGATCAGCGGCGTTGGGCCTGGACGACCACCCTCCGCCCAAAAGTCGGCCATGTTGGAGAGGAGGAGATTTTTTTATTTTTTCCTTTCTTGTAAAGAAAAAAAAAAAAAAACTGACTGAAACTCCAGCATGACCCGAGCAGCGTGAAGCCTCAGATCTACAAGCCATAGAAGGAGACAAACAAGAACAGCCGAAGGCGTCTCCTTCCCACCCCACCCCCCCTCACATACATGCACATTCACATTCGCTGCATCTCCCCACAGACACTCGTTGTTTTTTTTTTCCTTCCTCCCTGTGCTTTTATCGCACAAACACACACGTTTTGTTTTTTTTTGGTTTTTTGTGCTTTGCTGCTACCAACCCGCCAGCCCGCACCTCTTGCCTGTCCTGGCCATCAGTCAGCCTTCCCACCGCGCTGCCGATGTGACAGAGGAGCCGTCAGAGCATCTCAGTCAGCGGCTCTGATGGTGAGCCAGAGTGACAGAGCGACAGGGGGAAACGCGCCAAACAAACAGCCAGTAATATTGCCCTGTCCTTTCACTTACAGCTCTCTGTCAAACCAGAGTGCTGACAGAGTGGGAAAAAGTACAGACACGTTTGCACATGCACACACTCAAGCGGTGAGCACATACACACACACACACACACACACACACACACACACACACACATAAATGCAGTATACACACAGCTGTTTGCATTATAATTGGATCATTTCAAAAGAAGCTTTCTTGCTGATGCATATTGAGTGATTTCCAATAGCTTTTCGCTGCAAAGCTCCGTTAGCCAAATGCAAGGATTCATGAATGCCAAAACTGTATCCCTCACATTCAGTGTGTGACTTTGCCGTCATAACCCCCCTCTGAGCCATGCCGAGTTATTTACACAGCTTCGGGTTAGGATTATGTCCACGGGCCCTGATTGTTTCCCATGCATGACTGGCATTAATGTGTCTGGGTAGCTAAACAGGATGGGCAATGCACAGAGACACGGCTGGCTCTTACCTCAATCAGGGCCTGGATGATCCAGGATTACCGTAGATCTCATCCATTCATTCCCTATGGGCTGCAGCTTGGTCTGTCTCCAAGACGCCCGCCTAGTGCTACATGCTAATCACTGCTGAGAGGCTGCATCTGCAAAAAGACTGTACTAGGAGATTGTGGGAACACTTATGAAAGAAGAGTATTCTCATACAGTTGCCATTTGTGGCGCTGTAACAGTGAGCGTGTGCCGGGATGCAGGAAGAATCCACAAAATCAGTGACAGATCTACCTGCTTGTATTCTAACGTACCCTTGCATAAGCGTTCGCTGCAGGAACTTTACTTTCCTTGTTTCTGCCAGCTTTGACACTGGCTCATTTTTCTGTTATTTAGGGTACAAAATAATTAAACCGTGGAGTTCCATTATTGAATTTAATGTGGAAAATCAGACCCTTTTCTTCCTGAAATAGTCATTGTCTCCTGGTTGAGTTCTGCGGAACAGTGACAAAAGAGATTAAGAGGCCCTAATTCTCCTCAGAAATCCACTTTAGCCCTACTAGAGAATCTCGCCTGAGGGTTGGAGAAAGCTTTATATCCCTATCGCCAGACTGAGCTCTTCTTAGCTTCATGTGTCCCCAGTTTCACTCCCGTTCAGCGATGACAGGTACATCTGATAGTGTTCACCCGGGGGGGGGGGAGTGAGCGGGATTACTTCCCCGACACCAACTTCGACGACCTTCTGACCTCCAGACCAACCTGACGGATTTTCAGGCGTCTGATTGCCTTTGAAAGCTGCAATTTCCATACTGATATGGGATGTAGCTGCATAATTCAGGAGACTACAGTCCACTGTTACATGACCTTTGACCTGCGCACCCAAACAGATCTCGTTCCTTATCCAGCATATTCAGGCACTAAGCCCTGACTAAGCACTCTTCATCCTCCAGCTTGTCTTTGAAGGCGTGTGTTTCTGTAAGTGCAAAGTGTTGTCAGTCTCCATTAAACTCAAGCACAAACAAAGACGTGTCCGGCAGCATGACTGCAGGCTACGGAGACGCCGCCGGCCGCTCTCAGAGGTGACACCCGTGTTCGCTGAGTCGGCGATGAATTATTCGCTCCTTAATCGGGACAGAAAAGACGCTGTCCGTCTTCAAATGGGCTGCACGGGCCGGTGTCGCCGGCGTCACGGATCGCCATAAATCACGCCTCAGACTTAGTCGCGAGCATGAATCATGTTTGTGGTGGTGGTGGTGGTGGGAGGGGAGGACTTGCACAGTGCACGGCTCCTTGGATCTCCTTACTCCACGAGGGCTTGTGGCCAGTTGGAGCAGTTAACAGGTAGTTAATTCACCCTACAGCTATGACGGTGTGTGTGTGTGTGTCCCCCCCCCCCCCCCCCCCCGGAGGTGAAGCGACTGCTGGGCAGACTGCAGCTAAATGAATTTCTCCTCGTTCCTGCCGTTTCCTGGAACCTATGGATTTCAAGATTGTGACCAAAGAGAGTAATCTCATTTAGAGCACCCCATTTGGTCCAGATGTATTTATGTGTTTCATCTCTGAGAGTGAGTGATTCATTTTGTTGTGTCTGGCCTCTCTGCTTGAATAACGAATTAGCAGGCAGGTTAGCCTAATGTAATGCTCCCTTCTGGAACTTCAGTCTGTGATAGCCTAAGGGTGCAAACATAAGTGGATTAGAAAACACACACATGGAGAATCCACTGTCTGTTTTATAAAACCCGCACGTCCCAGCGTCTCCAGCTTACCCTCCCCTCCTTCTCTCTCCCTCTTTTTTTTTTCTTCTTAATACACACCAAAGCACTCGCAAACAAGCACATGCATAAGCATGAAAAAGACCGGCACGCTGGAACATTATTCTGGGCCGATGCGTCGACGGTGGCCTTGCGCTGAGACTCTCATCCTCTTGCTCGATTCCGGCCGTGACGCTAACACGAGGTGAAGTGTTATCCCGGCGCGGCCCGGTCATGAGGCTCGCCCTCTGCGGGGTGGCACAGCACCAACTGTGCAACCTCGGACAGTGGGCACAACCTCGAGCAAGGCAGCAGGAAGAGAGAAGTGAGACCCAGAGATAATGATGCAGTGCGTGTTGCTTCCCATTTTTTCATTTATTTATTTCTTTCTTTCGCTCCGTCGTTACGCTGCCTGCCTCGTGGCCTTTTTCCACAGGCAGGCCATTAGTGGGTATGTGGTGGCGTCCGACGCTTTCTTCAAGTGACAAACATGATTTAATTCTACTTGTGTGTGTGTGTGTGTTGTCTCTCTACTTGAAGACGGGGGACATGGTCGTGTGACCAGCACCGGGATACATCATTACACAGTGAAATGTCCTCTGTTTCTCCTTCACAGAGTTTCCAGAGAGAGAGGTCCCAGGGGTCCTTGTGTTGTCTGGATTAGATAACAGATACAGTATGCCATCCACACACACACACACACACACACATGCAGAAAAACATGCAAAACAACATTGTGTGTGTGTTAATGTGTGAGGGGGCGGGGCGGCTTGTTGCTGCTCAGGCATGGCCTGAGCTGAATGTCTTCAGACAGCATTAGACAATGCGGGCATGACAGGGGCTTCACTTAATTCATTGACCTCATTCCTTGATCCTGTTTATTTGTGTTCTTCTGGCTGCTTAGCGGGCTTCGCTTAATAACGGCGGGCAGCTAGAGCGGCGCGGCGGCTCAAGGTAACGCCGCTCAGAGGGTGGATGTGGCGGCTTTGAGGCGCGAAGAGATGAAGTGAAGTGAAATGTGTGTGTGTGTGTGTGTGGAGGGGGGAGTTATTAAATTATTTCAAACATTATTTCAGCTCACCCACTCATCCTTGGGGGGGGGTGGGGGGGGTGATGCACAAAAGCAGGAGAGTAATAGACTTTTAAAGGAACTCCGTGAATGGCTGATTTAATGCCTGTACTCCAGGATGCTAAATCAATACCTCACCCCACCCTCGGGCTCAGTGCAGCAGCTCCTATAGGATATCCATAAATTGAGTGGATGATGGCGGCCAAGTCAAAGCCACCTACTCCCATTAAACCCCATCATGAGGAGGGACAGGTATAGGTCACATTGTCCAAGTGCTGACAGAGATTAA
Source organism: Seriola aureovittata (assembly GCF_021018895.1). NCBI lineage: Eukaryota > Metazoa > Chordata > Actinopteri > Carangiformes > Carangidae > Seriola > Seriola aureovittata. The sequence goes on along the minus strand of NC_079379.1, from coordinate 23,611,021 downwards.
TTGAGGCTGTGTGACTTTGTGCACCTGCAGGGCCTCGGGGGGGTGGGGGGGTGGGGTGGGGGGGGGCGTCTCTGTCCCTGCCCTTAAATAACCTGGCGGTGCCCAGCCACCTCGCCGACAGTAACAGGTGAATATTTTATGAACCGCAGGGATTTGATAGAAACTGCTGCTGATTTTTTTTTTTTTTTTTGGGATGGCAGCTAATGGCTTCAGCTGTGAGATAGTCGGAGGATTGGAGTTTACTTTCCCTCAACTCGATCTGAAGATTTGCCAATCTGTTCCACAGACAGCGGCTGTCTCGATTGCTTGGGCAAACGAAGTGTCACGTTTGTCCGCCCCGGCACTCGGAGTTTAACAAAAAGAAAAAAAGAAAAGGGGAAGGCCAAAGTTGTGAGAGAGCAGCCGCAGTAAACTGCAGGGAAGGGGGGGAGTGTGGATTTTCAGACGGGCACAGATGGCTGTGCTGGAAGTAGATGCAACAACAAAGTGCAGTGGAGACTCTTGTCTTCAGCTGCCTGGGACTCTCCGTCTTCGTCTGCTAATGTCAACCTGTCTGGCTGTGACAAACGCCCGAGTTAAACGGCTCTTTATTCCTGTTTGTGCACACAAAGCATGCAGGGCTTTCATAATTGGACCGGTGATTTTCAGTCACAGGCTAATTTCTGAAGAGCTTCCTTTCCCCCTGGCACACAAACACTGTGTGGTTGCCACTTTTCAACGTGCACAATACAACCTCTGAATGTGTTTTTCATGTTGTTTCTGACTTTATTTCTCGGAGATCACCAGTTCAGTAATGAATTGGAGTTTCTGCAGGTGGAACTTAAGATGATACTTGCGGTTTATTACTCTAATTGGCTTTTATTTTGCTCGTTTGAATTAGATCTCGCATCATTGCTGAAAGAAAGAGGTTTGAAAGGGCAAGAAATATGAGCAGTCAGAAAATCAGAACTTTCAATAAACCTGCAGGACAGCCGAATTATTTGGAAGAGAAAACAAAGGCAAACTGTGAAATCGATTTCAAAACTGCCTCAGTTAATGCATCTCTGGTGTCACACGGAGGGATTATTACCAATACTCCTGGTGTTCCCACCTTTAGTTTTTACCTCAGTAGATTGTGATTTTGATGTGGTGCAACTTTGAGTAACACCAGCGAGTCGTGACTTGATTTGTTTTTGGATTGATTTGATGTCCTCACCGAGCCTGAAGATTGTTGAGAGAGGGGAAGAAAAAAAAAATCCTGACAATGGAGTCGATACAATGGCGACGAATCATGTCGCTCAGGTGAGAGGGGGAAGGCGTGTTTGGGATTGCACGCCAGCAGAAACAAACGATTACTCAAATTATTATTCATCTGTCCGATCCTGTGGTCAGCAAAGAAAGTGTAATAAGTATGATGACCTGTCTTCGACTTGAGACATGCATTAGGCCAAAACTGTGAATTATAATGCACCTGATTTGTCTTTGAATCTCTGCAAGAGACTAGACTGCATCACTTCCTGTGCAACGGGGACGTTTTTCCCGGGAAGGACACTGAGTTTTCACAGAACGAAGCTCACCTTGATTTGACTCCAGAAATGTTTGGACAGAAGCCGCTCTTTCACTTTTTCCGCCTCCGTGCTGCTGTTATTATTAGTCCTGAAATGAAATGACGCGGTAACTACACATATGGATTGTTTGCTTCATTCAGGAGACCTCAAAGCATCATCAGATCAATAGCAACGTGTTTCCAACGTCCCCCTGCCGCTTCAAATTTGACATTGTTGTATCATTTTTCCCCATTGCAAAGAGAAACCTGTGCAGGAGCAAAGCACAGTGTTGTGCCTTTGTATTTGTGTGATAGCGTGTGCGTATTTGTGCTGAGTATTTTCACATCTCTCTGATGAAGGTTTAGGTGTGTGCACACTCTTGTCTAGGTGAGGATGAGCAAACATGTGCCGCTAAACAGTGTGTGTTCTCACATTCTCCAGTGTGTGTCTCCACGCTGTGTGTGCGTGTGTGTGTGTGTGCGATTCCATCTGTCCCTGTGTTTGAATAAATGTGAGCTTTTTTAAAAAATTGCTCTCCTTAAACGTCAGAGTAGAGTACATCAAAAGGCCCATCGCCTCCCCCCACGGCCCTACCTGCTGAAACTGCATACACCTGCTGCTCCATTCAGAGTAAATTACCTTTTGTACACAAAGATGTGACATGTCGTTGCATGAAAAACATCTCGGGTTTCATCACTCTTTCCGACATCTCGGGCGCTCATCCTCGCCCCTTTCTTTTCCTGTGTTTTTTCCAACTCTGGTTTCCGTTCTGATGCGCTGCGGGGTGACGAAACCCGGGAGAGGAAGCGGGGGGGGGGGGGGGGGACGGGTGTCGTCTAGACGCGGCGGTTTAGATGGGAGATGGGAGAGGGTGGCGTTGGGATAATTTCTGCACCGTGGGGGGTTTGAGGAGAGGAAGGCTGTGCTAGGTTTGCAGAGGTTGGTGGGGGGTAAATGGAGATAATTAGAGACATTTTGGAGGCGCAGAGGGGGTCTGGATCATCGGAGGCCGCTCCCTCCTCTCCTACATCCTCACATCCCTTCACACATGATGAGATGCAGTGTTTTGCTGCAGTTTAAATGGCCGCAATGCAAATGCAAATAACTCTTATGAAGCAAACACCTGCATCCTCATGCGGCTGCCGTTATGCAACACCACCCCCCCACCCTCCGCCACTTCACGTATGACTAATTACCGCTTGTGACTGAGAAGAATGCTGCGGTGATGATAAGCGGTTGGCAAGGCACCTCTCCGCCACTAGGGGCAGTGTGCACTCGGGGGGGAAAATACAGAGCGAGATTAAAAGAGACACTGACGCTGCGTTTAGAGGACTCTGTAAACAGCAGCTTCTTACATTGTAAACACTTTTACTTCGGCTTTCAGTCGGTGCAAATTACTTTAAAGTAATGATCTACTTTCTGGTTGGTGTCACCAACAAGAGCAGTCAAGTGGAGGGAACAATATATTTCAAATTAATTTCTAATTAAAACCAGCTGCCAGCTCAGGGATGACTGCGGGATGTGAAGTTATTTTTTTCTTCTGACTCATGAACGTCCTGCTTTGCTCGTACACTTTCAGTCCGATGCAGAAAAACCTGGTCTGCAAATAACAAGTATCCGTGGATCATTTCCAGATTTTTCATGGATGGTTTAGCACAAAGAGTGGTGTCTTCAAATGGATCATTTTTTTTCTCCAAACAACAGTCCTATATCGAAATTGATTTTTGCAGTGATATAGAAAAGAGAAAATAACAGTATCTTCACATATTTTTTGCGTTTTTGCTTGAACAATTTTTAATTTTTAACCCAAAACTTTCTATTTCAGATTCCAAAATCCCTGTCATCATAAATCATTAAACCTGTAATATTGTAAATTAGTATGAAGATGAGATTTGCGAATGAACAATGTTAAAGCTCGGCCTGTTCGCCATCATGAAACATAAACACATCACGTCACTCGTTGTGGGTTGGAGCTGATGGGAAATAATCAGAAAGGAATCCTTATGTAGTTTTGCAAAATAGCGTCTCTGCAAGATCTCCAAAATCTTTATAGTGCGAGACCAAAAAACTGTGTGACACATTGTCTTTAGATAACAGAGGGTGTCAGTCTTCTCATTTCTGGAAGACATTAGTTTTCTCTGAAGAAACTTGAGTGGCTAATTGGCGAACGTGTAATCAGTGTGTAACATCTCGGTGTGATTGTTTCATACTGTCTGCTGGTACGCTGGGTTTTTTGACAAGATTCACTCTTCTGTTACACTGACAGTAAATCTGTCAGCAGGATGGTTTTTCTTCATATTTCAGCGACTTCTGATACAAGATCATTTTTGGCTGATTACCGTCTTCTGTCTTTGCTCAATGAGTGTCTCCTTTTTCTTTTTTTCTCTCTCTCTCCCTGTCAAAAATCTGTCCATCCAGTATTTTATATCACTCTGCTACACTTGCTAACCTGAGGACTGATTGCTGTGCTGCTGTTAAAGCACCCTGTTCATTGCTCCCGAGTGAAACAGACTCATTCAACTTTAATTCAGCTCGGGGCTGCGAATAATGATTATTGTCATCACTGATTAACACGCTAATTATTTTCTTGAACGAGGTAATTGTTTTGTCGGTAAAAAGTGAGAAATCACATTTTGCCAATATGAGGGTGACATTTAAATTACTTATAGTTTGAATAACGGTCCAACATGCAGAGACATTCAGTTTATTAAAGGCAGAAAATTTCTACAGCGAAACTAGAAAATTTAAAATACATACACCTCATTCTCTGTCAATTGATCAACTAACTTTCAATTTCCCTCTCTGTTGATTGATTAATTAATCAACTAATGGCCCCAGCAATTCCCCAGAACTATATTAGCATTCTCAGTGTCATATACCTGACAACGTGTTTGTAAAGGCCTCACATGCAGACTATCAGTAGACACTAGCTAGCACAGGTGACTCAGACAGATGTGTTAGCTTGAAAAAGAGCATGCATTAAAAAAAAGAAAGATTTTATGTATGAATGTAAAGGTTTAAATAGATTAAATAAAGTATTGACTTGAGTAACTTTGGCGCACGGGTTGAGGTTGGTGGTAACTGTGGTGAGTGAGCTGAGAGGGATCTGCTGCTTTAACTTTAGCTGTCTGATGTTCGTCAGAATGGCGTCTTGCTAAGTGTGCTGTTAGAGTCGTGTTTGATTTTGCCGTGGCACATTTTGCAAAATGGCGTGACCTTTGTGGTGCTCCTACAGTGCCGTCTTTATTGTGGAAGCAAATTCAGCCATTGGCTTGGCCACATTGCTAATCTGCTAGGTTTGCTAATGCTAACATTAGCATTGCACCATCACTTCACTTCCTGTGTCAGTTTACAGTGTTACGTTGGAGTCAAATGGCTGTAGACACACACAAAATGAACCACCATGAATCTTTGCATGTAAACTATTAATGAAAAATCAGCAGTACTGTTTCCATTCACAGAAGCATCATGGCACAATATGTATGCTGGAGTTCATGCGGAGCAAACGTTAAAAACCTGAGCGCCCAAACTCTCCAGAACACTTGAGTCAGAGCTGCAGAGCGCCACAAACACGCTTAAACACTTCTGTTGTTGTTGTTGTTTTTAACAATCACGCCTCTCCCAAAGACATTCCCACATGACTTGAACGCAGCTCAACTATGTTTCTTTCTTCCTCTCTTCTTCGCCTCACCTCTTCTCCGGTGTCTTGTTTCTCACTTTAGACATTCTCGCCTCTTAAGCTCTCTTGAGTCCTCCTGTCGTACGTGCTCTCTTGTGCACGTACCCAGTCTGTCAGACATTCACACTCCGCTCTTCCTGTGTTTGTGTGATAGCCTGAGGTGGTGTTTTTCATCGGTACAGATGATAAATCCAGTCAGCTATTTGTCTCCTTCCTCCTTCAAGGTGTTTTGCATCACATGTCGTCATGCAGACATAAAACCAACATAAAATGTCTCAGGAAGGTGTTGGGCCATCATGTGCCGCCAGAATAACCTCAGTGCTACGAGTCTCTGCGCTCCATGCTTCCAGAAGATATTCACTCATTTGGTGTTTTGATGATGGTGGCGGGAAATCTCTAGAGTCTCAGGAAGGGGTTCAATTCAGCTGAAGTGACGGACTAGTGAAGGTCATAGCACGTGATTCGCATCATTTTCATGTTCATCAAAACATCCAGTGACCCCTCGTGCCCTTTGTGGAAGCACCTCTATATCGACATATTGCTTATTGTGAATTCCCTGAACAAGAGCGTCCTCTCTCTGGAGTCTGGGGTCTCATGAACGGACTGTAAACACCGTCTCAGGTGAATGATGTGAAAGTTCACCTGTGTTTGACAGAGTGAATGTCGTTCTGACTGCTCCTGTCTGAATTTTGCTGTGGTCTTGGTGCCAGCTTTTGTTTCTTCTTCTTTGTGTTTGGTTTCGTCTGTGCGCTGCAACACCACCTACTGTCTTTTCTGTTAAGACCCAGAAATGATGATGAGTACGAGGCTGTGAAAAGAGTTACAGATGTAATTTTGTATGTAATAATTCTGGATACTTTAGTTCACATCTGTGCTCTTCATTTAGATTTATCTCACTCTTCCCATTGGATAAAACAAATGTTGGTAGCATTTTATTTTGAAGGTCCCTAGTTTTGTAATTTCCTAAAAAAAAAAGCTGATATGCTTTAATTTCCTAAGAAACGATTTTGCAATTAGTTATTATTGTAGGGAGACTGAAGACAGTGTAATATATAGTCTGCAATTAGTAACTGATGAATTATTTTGATAATCACTTTATTTTGAAAAGCTAGCTGCTTCCAGCTTCTCCAATATTTTGCTGCTTTTCTTCAGTTTTATATAATTTCGAATTCAATATCTTTGGATTTGTGTCAGACAAAATGAGATTTCTTGAGTTATATCTTGGGTTCTCTGAAAGTGTGATCAGCATTTTACCACATTTTTTTAAAAAGTTTCTTGCTATAAACATTATTGGGTGTTTATATAATAATAATTAGCTGTTGCCTAAATACAGGCAGGTATGCAGTTTAACGGATGTGTCCAGTCGTTAAGGTTTTAGCAGATCTTTGAATCTCTGTAAATTAAAACCACTTATGTGTTTCCTTATAAATAAACACATGGATTGGTACTTCATCATGTATACCATCTTTCTGCATTACACACTTCTTTCCAGGAAACCTTGGAGAAAACTATCAATAAATGAATGGGATCTGTAAAATATCTGCATTTGTACATAAAACATTACACATAAAATTGTTGGCCACATTGTGATCACATATTCCCTTTTCCTCGTCCTTGCTGTATATATCTGCCCTCTTTCATTCTACTTTTTTTTTTTTGTTTTTGTTTCATTCCTTGGGTATTTTGTTGCTGCAACAGTTAAATTTCCCAGAGGCGATCATGAATGTTTTATTTAATCTCATCTTGTCCTCTCTCTCTCTCTCTCTCTCTTTTTTTCTTTCCTCAAAGTACCTGTGTGTGCTGCATTCTTTTTATTCTGCCAAGCACTGAGCTGCAGTACGGCGCCGCTGCTTCAGAGGCGGCGCCCGCTGTGCTCTCAGATCATCACATGATGCTGGGTTTTCTGCCTGACAAAGCAAAAGGGGTTTGGGCTGGAAGACTCAATGATCCTCTGGGGAAATGGTTTCATAGCTAAATGGCAATAGAATAGCACAGAAACAACAAAAGAAAACAATGTGTGTATGTGTAAGAATGCACAATCGCTCAAACAACATCTGGCAGGATGCACAATTGTTGCTAATTGAAAGGGACCTTCAAACAGCGGTAATATCAGTACAGCAGCCTATTAAGACTCTACTCATTTGTAACAAATCACTAAATATCTACAATTACAGGCATTAAAGGGGCATTCTAGTAATTTTTATGCATGAAGATCAGTTTACTTGTCATGTGAAGTGCGGCTCAGTCGTGAAAACAGCTGTATGATGTCGTCTCTGGCTGTGCGGGAGCTTGGCTACATCCCATGATGTCACAGTCGTTGTGGATTTATAGACTTGAGCTTGAGACCTGAACGTTCATCACAAAATAAGGCCTGTGATATAAACTGAGAGCTTGACAGGCAGGGACAAAGTTTTGAGCTGCATCATGGGAATTGTAGTATTCAGTGATTTTTTAGAGCTATATGTAAGTTTTGCTATTGCTACATAGCTAACGTTAGCATTAACAGCTGTTCACCTACCAGTCAGGAAGAGACATTTCGAGTCCAGCATCAAACTTCATTCCTTTACCAGCCGTCTCCAGAGGTGGAGAGCAACATCAACGTTAACTCTCGTCTCTATCACGTCTTTTCTTCCACTGAAGTCTGTCATGCTAACCAGCTAGCCTCGTCACTCTCCGACCTGCCCCCGAAGACGTGGCGCTGCTCAGAGGGCGGATCATAACCTCACGTCTTGTAAACGAGAGGATATCCGAAGCTCTTGTCAAGGGGAAGAGAAAACTCATATATATTGCACCTTTAGAAATCAGGATGTCTCATCCTCCGCTGCACCAATATTGACTGTTTTAATCCGTTTCTTATGAGCTCCCCAACTTTATGGAAGCACGTTCATACTGAATCGATTGGCTGAACCTCTTAAAATACACAGTGGTAGTTTATTTAACAATGAGACAATAAAACATTTGATATTTGAGGTGAATACCAATATCAGTGTTTGACATTGTACAAATGTAATAAAACAACACAAAATACCAACAATTTTTTTTATAAAGATCACTTTGTAATGACGTCTCTGTAACATTATTGGCTGACATATACGCCAATAATCATATATCTGCAATAAAACGGCTGGCATTATCGGTTTAGCTCTTATCCACAGGGGGTGATAGGCTCTATATCAATTACATGACTGTTGTAGGAAAGTAAATAGTACACACACACACACACACACACAGACACACAGTCAGAGTCAAAACAACCACTTCGTTTTGTCATTGAGGAGCTGCGGCCTGTAAAATCTCATCATATCTCATGAAATGAGATACGCGACATTTGAAAAGCGAGGGACGTCTGCTCTCGCAAAAAATGACCGATGGGATGAAATTAACAGGATTTGGGTTTTCATTAAAAATCATAATGAATACACACTTTAATGGGATCAAATGAACAGATGCACATATTGAAACAATTTCCGATTTGATGAGAAGAAAAACAAAGTTGAGTTAATGATTCCCGAGTAATGCGTCCTTTCACCCTGCACCTACAGGGAAACACTGTGGGGAATAGCACTGGATGTTTTGCAGGCATTTATGTTGCATTTATATTTGCAGCAGGTCCGGCTGCTCAAATTCCCCCTCATACTCATACTAAATTTACCATTTCATGTCATTTAATAAAAGCCGAGGGAGAAGAACACCTAATGATTGTTTCTGAAAACAATTTACCAAAGACAGATTGTCATGATATGAGAAAGAATATTTATCCCCAGTATGTAGAGAAAAGCCCAGAGGCTCATGTTTATCTCGCTCTGTAAAAAAAAATTATGCCGCTGCGTCTTTCACCGGCAAAATAAAAGTACAAAGTATTTTCACTTCCGCGGAGTCAGATGTGAGAGGTGTGAAGAAAGCCTGATAAAGTAAACACTTCCTTGTTCTCTTTTCATGCTTATTTGTAAAGACTCCAGCCTTTACAAAACCACTCTTTTTTTTCTTCTTTCCAATCCATTTGCCTTTGAATGAAGCCAAGAAAAGCGGTCAATGGCTTCAGTGGAACCAGTGCTGAGGAGGTTTGGGCTGATTAGCCCCTGGGAGACTTTGTGCTAATGCTCTTTTTCATTACTCTCCAAGATTATCAAAAGCTACTCTCTTCCAAGCGTGCTTGTTTCTTCCCTGCCCTGTCTCGTGTTCACTTACAAATACAAATAGTCCCCTCTTCATGGGGGTGGAGAGGCACACACACACACACACACACACACACACACACACACACACACACGCACGCACACATTGACTGGCTTCACTGGTTTTTCTGTTAGCACTCAGAGATGAGAGAGAGAGAGAGAGAGAGTGAGGCTGATAAGGGAGATGAAAGCTGTGGAAGAAAAAGAGGGAAACGAGGGAATAAACTGCTCTAGAAGGAAAATGTAAGGATCAGTAATGTGCCTCCGAGTGGTGATTAAAAGCACCCAGGGGTGGTAGGAGTGGTGGGAGGCCACGGGGTTCATTTTTTTTAGGAGCCGGGATCGAGGCCACATTGACAGCTCCCGAATTCCCTTTCGCCCCGGCTCGTTTCCTCAATGGTTCAGCACTCCTGTCTCTCCTCTCCTGCAGTTTGCCACGATACACACTCGGGGACACACTCTGCTACAGAGAGAGCCGATGGTCATTATCACCCATGAGCGCTCTGCAGGGTTTCGAGGGTCCTTTTCTAACCGTCTCCATGCACCAGCGTCCGTCTGAGTGAAGCCATCTGCTCATGGCTCCTCCCCGGGGGCTGCTCTGGTGCTGATCGGGTTGACTTCCTGTTGCTACAACTTCATGTGTTTAGATAGTTTGGACAATTGGTATAAACACACACACACACACACACACACACAGACGCAGGGGAGAAAGAGCGAGCTGCTGCAGCCGCTAAGCAAACTGGTTAATGCATCTGTGGTTGGTGCTCCTGTAGGCGTCGGAGCTGTCGCGTTGCTGACGTAGCTTTTTCGTGTTTACGTGACTGCAGATCGGAGCTGGAGCCGATAAATACCCGAGTCATTTCACCCCGGAAGTGAATGGCGATTGTAGCCGCTACCGTATTGCCATGAAGGCCTGATGTTAGTTTGACCGGTGTAAACGAGGCGTAAGAGACGATGGCTCAAGTTCATACTGTGACGTGAACACAGCTTTATTATCTATTATATATGTGTCCAAAATACTATTGTGTTACGAAGTAGAGGCTTTGTTCTTCAGTCATACTGTGGATCTGGCGTTTAAGCATATCGAGATGAAACTGGGACAGCAGGCGTCAGGAGGCGACAGAATACAGAAAGAACTTTATTATAATCTTATTGACATATTAGTGCGAAATAAGCCGCTGCAGACGAAAGAGGTCAATGCAAGAATCTTAAGTATTTTCACTTTCAGTGGTCATTTTCTCACTTACCCTTAGCAGCATGTGACCATGCAGAGAGCTTCTGTTTTCATAGCAGTCATGCTGACATACTGGAACTCATGCCAACACCTTGTAAGATTCAATCACAACATGAGGCTTATTATTAGATTAGATTTGATATTTCTGGCAGTATGCAAATTTCTTTAGTAGAAAGCAGTGTCCTTAGTGTCACAGGAAGTCTGGGTCCAAGTTAATCCAACCCTGGCATCATCAGTGCAGGACATACACTGCAGAAAACCTTCACACCCTCCTCGTAGCTGCTGCTATAAAGCTAATGTGTTTTACACAGCTGGTAGTTTGATATAATGTCAACACTGCATGAGGAGCGTGAGCCAATCTCGAGCCCTTGTTAAGTTAAGTGTGGATGTTTAATGGGAGGTCACTGTCTGTCTTCTGCCCACTGACACACACAGGCTGAGCAGTAGAAAGTCATAATGGATGATTCGGTGCCCCGTGTCTTTTTGGTTCACGTCCTGCAGAGGGCGAGGTGTTGGCAAGATGCCCACCGCCTCATCTCGAAGAGGACACATGAATACATCTCGGATGAGGCTGTGTATGTAGTTATTTTTTGCATTTTTCATTATCAATTATCATCAAAAACAAAAAATTAAATCATAAATTTAGGTATAAATGTTAAAACTGGAAGATAATACAGTAGTTAGACTTTGGAAGCCTGAACCAAAAAGCACGCTCACACCTTGAACCTGGAAACAAAGGTTAATGCATCCTGATCGGTTTGAGGTTGCACTTCGTTTCCTCCTGTTTGGAGCTGTACGTCTGAATCCTGCGTTTAAAAGGCCAGATGCCAAGTTCTACTAAATGAGGGACAAACCGATGTGTTTGCTCTGCGACCTCACCTGGATGCTGCTCCTTGTACGATATTGGCAGCTGTTTGAGAGTGTGAATGTTAAATGAGGATGGGATCTGGCCTGTCAGGGGGAGGGGGGTGGGGGGGTGGGGGGGTGGTCCTGGCCGAGTGATGGATAGGGAGCTTTAAAATATTATCTGAGCGGCGGCTTAAGTGTCATAATGGATATTACCACATCATAAACTTTCACTCCTTGCTTAATGCTCCGAACACAGACACGTAAATGCGTGCGCATGCCTGCACGCATGCCCCGTGTGGATGTGCGGGTACACACACACACACACACACACACACACACACACACACACACACACACACACACTAGTTAACCTCTACAGAGTCCCAGTTGTTCTGTAACTCAGCCCAGATGGCCATGTGGGCTGTGGGCGCTGGCCTCTATACTGGCCGCTATTAATATGCAACACAAATTCCCAGCCCTTGTAATTCTTTACCCTTGCTCTACAGTCATTTAACTCCTCTCCAGTGACTCGACAGGACTGCGTATCAGATCTTTACTTCTGTATGACCACAGCTAAGCAGCTAATTATCAGCTTATACCGCCCCGTGAAGGAGGTTATCGTCCGCCGTTGGGGCAGGCGGCGCAGTGTGTCGAGGCGAGGGGGGGTGGGGTGTGGGGGGGGGGCTGCCTTTGTCATTGCCGTTGTGGTTTCTAAGGGCCCTTGTGAAGGTGTCAAGGCCGGCCCGCTGAGCACAAGAGTGCGAGTGGAGCGGGGCCCAGGCTGCAGTAATTACAGGCCCCGCCACAGAGTCTCAGACGCACTCATCTCGCCTCCCCGCTCACAGTTGTTTTCGGTACAATATCTCATGAGCCGTCCGCACCGGGCTCATTTGTTATATATTTGTGCGGTTGTTGCCTGGCGAAGGGCTGTAATCTGTGAAGCGCCAAAAAAAGTGCTTATAATGCCGCCTGGAAGGGAACAAAAGAGTTGAAAAATATTGAGTAATTAAGCTAAAATGTGTCATTTTGTAAGATTCAGATAAATCTGCCCTTAATTAACATTTAAGTTAATTTCTTATTTTTGCACACAGCAAAACTAAACACGGGTAAGTTTTCATTTTTATTTTTTAATATTTTTTTGTGGATCTCGAGGCCTTTAATACCCAGAAATAATGCATCATGAACTCATTAAACTGCACACAGCACTCATGTAAACCAACATAATGGGCTGTGTTGCTTTTTACCAGCAGATACCAGAGGGATCAGAGAACCTTGCTTTTTAAAAAAAAATTCTTATTCTTATTTTTATTTATCTTTTTATTTTTTTCAAATAAGAAAACGTGATAGAAATAATAATTTTTTTCAATTTCACTTCCTGTGCGCTGTGAAGATTTCATTGTGACTGCATGTATTTGTGAGGACAAACCTCGTGTGATGTTTGTTTTTCTTTCTTGTTTTCGAACCGAAACACGAAAGAGAAAAACAGTGTTTATATAGTGGATGCAAATTAGTAACTCTCTTGTTGTCGACTTTCTAATGATTTGATCGTGTATTTACAGTGAAGCTAAATGCAAAGGCTTCGAGGTGCATGTGTTCACGAGTGTTTCACCGTCATCGGAGGACTGGATGAATTCAGTAACGCGCCTTTGTTCTTATGTGAAGGGATTAAATTCACACACGATGCAGCTGTGAAGAAGAGGGTAACGTTAATGAGAAAATGCCTCATTTAACGAAGCTATAATAATAGCATTAGCTTCTGCTAGCGTGTAGATGTGTTTACAAGGCAGTGATGCTACGATGGGCTAATAGTTAGATAAGTGGTTTTATTGGCGTCTGTAAAACCTTATCTGTGTCAGAAACAGCACAGGGTTGAACCCGGCGTCCTCAGCTGTGTGCTGCTGTAATACTCTGGTATCCAGCAGTTATTACTTCAGTTGCTACAATCCTGTTAGAGCGGCTTTAATATTTTTCCACTTGTAGACATTGCATACGGTCACTGAGTCATCAGACCTGGGACGGAGGGGGGGGAGTTGTGGTTTTTACGGATCCTGAAAACGTATCAGGGGACTGTTTGATTTCAGAACACCTCCTTCTGTCTCTGTGGGCTGCAGCCGGAGGAGCAGCACAACGCTTGGTACATGTTCCGTCTGGCCTGACCTTCCCTGTGCTGTTCAATCTTACAGTCTTGACCTGTGACCCTTTCCTCCAGCTGTCAGTCAGAGATGCTGCGTGAGGCTGCTGTCGACTGGACTGACACCAGAGAGAGACAATGCAGCTTTTGAAAGGAGAACAAAAAGTTTAGTCAGTTCCCTGACTTGTGCTACCGTTGTACTGCGTTTACTGTATATTTTTGGATGTAAAATCTTAATCTGAAGAGAAGGCTTTTATTTGATAATGTTGAATATTGTGATATTTCCCACAATATGCAATATTTTTCTTCTGTAGTTTTGAGAGTCCGACCCTCATTTCACTGTTTTGCTTACTGTACATTAGGGCTGCACTATTAACCCAAATATGGCCAAGAGCGATATCCAAATTACAGGTGCTGCAAAAAATGCAAAAGGAGCTGCTGTTTCTTTTGATAAATGTAACATGCGTCACACCGTTGTTGTGCATTGCTAGCAGCATGAGCGTCGTGGAGCTACAGAGACGCCCTGGCCTACAAATCATATTCTCCAGATGTGATGCAACACAATAATCGCAATATGATGTTTGTTTGTTTTTTGCATATATAAATATATAAATAAATAAAACTGTGAACTGCTGTTTAGTGGCAGTTATCACTTATAGCGTATCGTATATCGCGACATTTGGGCTCGTGGACTCATTTACAATACATGCTTCAGCAGATTATTGAGCTGCATTTGTTTGCTCAGCAGTTACAGATGTTGGTAGTAAATGTCTATTCATTTCTGAAACTTCATATTTTATGTGGCACCTATTGAATAAAAAGGAGAATGAAGTTCCTCTTCTTCACTCTTCCTTCATTCCTCCCCTCCTTCTTTTCTTCCCAGAAATTTAGGTTACTCTAAATAACTGCAGGCATTATTTCCTGTGTGCTGGAATTAAGCAGCTCACAAAAAAAAAAAAAAGTCTTCTAAAAGATTGAACAGCAATTATGTCTGCATTTTGGACATTTGTTAATATTTCTTTATCATAATAATGGACAGTGCTCTCATAGCTAAGCCTCTTATTACCAGCACTCATTTAAATGTATATGGTGCTAAAGGAGGCGCCGCTCATAATGTGATGTAAAGCCTCTTGTTACTGAAAACTACTTTGTGCTGCCGCGTCGCACAGATTCTAACATGTGCGGCTGAATGCTTTAACCTTGTGCCGCTACTAGAAAAAGGTGCTTGATGATTCCTCAGCCCCGACACTCACTCGGTCAGGAGAGGATGTGGGGTGAAAAAAATAAGATAAAATAAATAAATAAATAAAAAGTGAGAGCAGGAGACAGAACGGCTTAGAAAGGGGAGTAAACGATGCCACTGGAAGGAAAGGATCAAGTGTTCCACAGGGCATCTGAATCAAAGCCCTCTTTTCTCTCCTCTGCCGAGTGAGAGGGGAGGTGTGAGCTGTAATTAAGTCGAAGCAAAGACAGTGTGACTCTCTCCGAGGAGCACTGATCTCTTTCAAAAAGGGGGCTCTCATCGCTGTGGTTACGCTGCCCCTGTTATATGAGTTTTGCATATTGTTTGTGTGTGCGAGTGTGAGTGCGCGCATGCTGATTTCTTGAAGTACTATTATGGTAATAGCTGCTTTTGGGCTGCTGTGTTTCCTGAGCAGCCTTTCATTCCTTCATGTGCTCAGTATATTTGACCTAACAACAGCAGCAGGTGCTTCCCTGTTCTGCCTGCAGAGAAGCCTGGTTTCTTTTGGCGTGGATGAAACAAGGTGATGAAAACACGAGCCCACCTCTGTGCCGACCTGATAACACACAGACTTTTAGCATCACGTTCATGTTAAACACAAGACCCGACTTTTAGTACTGACGCTGCTCGATACACTGGCTCGCGATAACTAATGTCACTGGAGTCAGCTGGAGAGCTCTGACGTCAAACGTCTCACACAGTGTTTAGGCTACTGTGTCTTCGTAACTAAATATAAAATATCTTTATCAAAAATGTATTTTTTAACAGTTTACATGCACTTCAGGTTCATATTCAACAAATATGGAATATCACAATATTTTCTGCTATATACGATATTTTTCATAATGTCTCGTTGCAGGTTTGTGTGGCAGCGTCACGTAAACCTGGAACCTAAATACAATAATATAAATACATATTATTAAAAACAAACAAACAACTGAAACAATATAATATATACAGTATGTATATACTGCATATACTGCAGTATTCGGGCTGGACTGTATGAAGATATCGCCCAGATGTGATGTTATTGTTGCAACATCTGGCACTTTTAGTCAAGCATTTTGATTTCATACATCTGAGAATAAGACTATAATGCACTGTTACAGATGAAACTGTCCAACGTTAGACAATTCATTGATTCATCGATCAACGTATTTTGATAATTGGTTTGATGGTTAAAAGTAATTTTTCAAGCAAAAATGCCAAATGTTCGATGGTTCATTGCATCTTTACAGGATGTCACAGTAAACTGAATGTCTTTGGCTTTTATATTTATTGAGAAAATAAGTGAGTTTGCTCCATCTTAATCATCTCAAGTGCATCAGTGGTAATACAATAATACCGGCTACAATAATGCTGTTTTTCTGCATTAGTACTTTTAATTTAAGTGACCTTCTCACTGCAGGAACTTTGCGGTATTGCTACTTTCAAAATAAATGCTCTAAACACCAAAATGAAATCCCTGTCAAATGCATGGAAAGCTGAAATGCCGTCGCTCTCTTTGATCCTGGTCTTGTAGGAGCACAGTGTTTGCATAAACCGGGCGGTGTGCTGAAGTATATTGTCTAGCCCTGTGCCTGTTGGGACTGGGATGGCAGGAGGCTGTGCAGTCAGGGCCCTGTCTCAGTAATGGAGGTCAGGCCCCTGCAGCTGCCTGCAGTACTCATGGGACGAGCTGCAGCAGCGGCGCTCAGGCCTGTGGAGCTCTGAGGAGAGGGAGGGAGGGAGTGTTGTCATCTGTATCCCTGCATCTTGTTGCTTGGGTTTCTCTGCACGTTCCCCCTTCCCTAGTTTGTTTTTCTGTATACTGCAAGTCAAAAGAAATGATCAAAAATTACCGACGGCTCACTGCGTGTTGTGCTCTTGTGGCTGACCACCCGCGGCGAACACCGGGGCTGAGCACATAACATATTCTGCGCCCGACATAAAGAAGAAAGCCGCCAATAAACAACCATCACAATCAGTCTTCCCGCAGTACAGTTGTTTCCTCTTTTGACTTCGCTCATGACTTTAAGTTGAGTCTGCTCGGAGCCTTTCTGAGCATTTATTTTTACCAGTTGATTGTAGGGAAATCAGCGTCAGAGCCGCCGGGCAGTTTGTTGCCGTTGCGTCACGCAATCACGCGTGATGTGTAAATCTATGCGGGCCATTACCATAACTGCAAATAACATCCAGCAGAGAGATTCAGGCTGTTTTTGAGGCCTCCATCTTCTACGTCTTTAATATCAGATGTTGTCGACTCACACCTTCTCACAAAAGTATCACTTTTTATTTTTTGAAGACCTTTCATTAATATGTAGCTTCTAATTGGCAAGGAGGAATTTAAGAGTGGAGAAGGTAATAATTTCCAATATGAATACATCACCACTAAACAGAGATATAAAGCTTTCAACTAATGCATTTAGGTCAGTCCTGAAATGAATATTCCTCTGTTGCAGGGGACAAAAAAGACTTGACATAACCACTTAAAACAGCTTTCCACACGAAGGGGAAAAAGTGTCTCCTCCAGCGCTCTTGATTAAATTTTCATATGTAACTGTAGTTGAGTGTATCTGTCATTTTCCTCCCTTTATCCATCAGAGAAACAGCTCAGGGCCGTAATGCAGGTACCGAAGAGAAACCCTTCCGTCTTCTTAATTAGTGTGATTTGAGCCTCATCGGACAAGGTCTGTTTTTATTCATCAACCTCTATTCATGCTCGCCCCCCCCCCCCCCCCCCCCCCCCTCCTCATGACATCTCTAACAATAGCATTAACTGGCGAAGCAGTTCCGATAGGTTTTTACAGCGCAGCTTCAGATTACGGAGAGATGGAGCCCTGTAATTGATGTCTCTGTGGAGGAGGAAGTGGAGGGAGGTGGGAGTGGGGGGGGGGTGGAAAGATTAAATGAGAGATGAAAGAAGAGAGGCCCCCCCCCCTTAATGAAAAGTATCTGCCCTGTTTGCAGTGGGCGCTTTGTGACTCTGTCTTTATACCTGGCGGAGGATTTATAAACCATCTCCACGCTGACGAGGGTGAAGTGTATCTCTCAGCCACAACCTTTCTCCGCCTGTATCCATCTATTTTTCCGTCGCGCTCGCTCGGTTTATCATGTAGCCACTCATTTAATCTCGCCGTATACGGACCAGTTCATCTGTGTGTGTGTGTGTGTGTGTGCACGCCGTGTCGGGTCGGGTCAGACTTTTACTTCAGGAAAGGAAATTGTGGAAACGCTGTTTTTTCCTCTTTCTCTCTGGACAGGAAAGTGGTCAAATGTGAAAGCACATTAGGTAATCAATGACCTTTTATAAACCTCTAATAAAGAACTGTTGCAAATTCTTCTCCCATTTTCTTGTGCGACTCATTTAGCTGCATATATCAACAACCTTATCAACTTTGCAAGTCGACTACGGAGGTTACTTTGTGCTACGAGGCGGCTAAAAAAAAACCCCCATCCATTACCCCCTTAAAGACACTGAGAGATGTTGAAGAGTGTTATTGACCGGTCTCGGCCACAGCTACTGGGATTTTCCCCGAGTCGCAGTTAGGGACTGGAACCATCGCGGACTAGTAATGAAACAATTTCACACAACAGCATATGCCCTGCAGTGCCAATCTCGCCACCCACTCCCAAACCCAAGCAGGAAAAAGTGCAGCATACAGTTAGAGGTAAATTAGATTTTTTTTTTTTTTTTACCAATTTTCTCCTTGTGTGTTCAAAGTAGCTTCTGTCCAATCTGCTGAATCAGAATGTGGCAGGTCGAACCGAGATGGTGTGAGAGAACTCGGATGAGACAGAAAAGAAAGAAAGAAAGAAAGAAAGAGGGATCTTCATGAGAAACTCTGGGTGCAGCTTAGAGGAGATACAGTTCATCTTCATTTAATGGAGACTTATGGGGGAGGGTCATATCGGGTTGGACAGCCGCATCTCCATCAGCAGAGCGTTTACTCTACGTCGACTTGTCTGGTGAAGGTCACAAGAGAGCAAGCGGCTCAGCCCATCAGTCATAGCATGCTCGGGTATCTCCAGTAAAATATAATGATAAATTACGATAAATGGCCGCGGCTGCAGCTCCGCCGAGTGCGTCTCTGATCGATCTCTCCTCGCACACGCAGGCATGTTTACTCACACAGGTTATCACAGCTGGCATAAAATCAACCGCCGCACTCCGCCACAGGTACGTTTTCATTTAGTGTTGTGACCTGTGATTGAGTTTCCCTTTGGTTATAGACTGATGCATCGCCGCTCTGATATGCTAATCCCACATCTGGGGCCAGATGCATGAAACTTGTGCAGGCAGTAGTGGAGGCAGGAATATGCACGTGTTTCTTTTGCTTGAGAAATAAACCCCTGTAGGTCGTCTGTGCAGCAGGTTATTATCAGCCATCGTTAAATTATATTGTTATGTGAGCTCTAGCAGCCGTAGT